>NW_028188296.1:0-76000 GCF_964204655.1 Triturus cristatus | reverse complement strand
CCTTAGCACAAAGGACATAGAGTTGCATATCCGGGGCACCCAACCTCTCCTGCTTCAACGGGAGTGTCAATAAATCCCAGAAGACTCTGGCCTGTCTGCCCGCCCACACCAGGGAGACCAGCTGTGACCTCAAGGTCTGGAAAAAATGCTGCATGAGAGGGATCAAATTTTAACAAATAAATACAAACATTTCGGTAGGATGACCATCTTAGCTATCGCAATCTTCCCTGCCAAGGATAACGGAAGCCTAGACCATATTTTAACCTTCTCTTCCAACCATGTGACGACGTGCCCATAATTGAGATTCCATACCTCCTGCGAGGTACGACTGAGCCATATGCCCAAGTATTTGACCGCCTCGGCCTCCCACTTCAAAGGGAATTCAGAGGTCATCTGAGGTGTGCCATCTGTAAGTGGAAATATCACAGACTTTGCCCAGTTAATACAGATTCCGGCCAGGCCCCCAAAGCGGATAAATTCCCTTAAAATGGGGTACAAGTTCACCTCAGGATCTATAATGTAAAGGGTGACATCGTCTGCATAAAGCGAAATGAGGAGGCTCCTGGTGCTCAACCCTATACCCCGAGCCGTATGATGTTGCCTGATGCACGCAGCCTTGGGTTCGATCGCGATCGCAAAAAGCAATGGAGAAAAGGGGCACCCCTGCCTGGTGCCTCTCGTGATGGGGAAAGGGTCTGAGAGCAAGCCATTCACCCTAATCCGGGCGGTGGGCAGAGTGCAGAGCAGCCGGATACGATTTATTAAGAGCGGGCTCAACCCCATGCGGCCTAATATAGCAAATATATATGGCCACTCGAGCGTATCGAACGCCTTGGTGGCGTCTAAAAAAACTACTGCGGCTCGCACATCAGGGTGTAGGTAGTGCAGCACCGAGAAGAAAGTCCGCATGTTGTGAGAGGTCAACCGTCCAGGAATAAATCCCGACTGGTCAGGGCGAGCAATGATGGGAAGTAAGGGCTGCAACCTATTGGCAAGTAACATAGCAAGGATTTTAACATCCACATTTATCATTAATAACGGCCAATAGGAGTCCAGCTCCGTTTCTGTCTTTCCAGGTTTCAATAGGGTAATAATTATCGCTTCCCTCATGGACGGGGGTAATACACCATCGGTTTGGGCCTCCTCATACAATGCCAGCAGTCGAGGCGCCAGCTCCTCCACGTATGTTTTATAGAAGGAGGTGGTCAAGCCGTCAGGCCCAGGAGCTTTGTCAAGTGGTAAACTTTTTATGACCTGGGCGACGTCTTCCCTGGTAAACGGTAAGGCCATATAATCTCTTTGATTTTGATGGAACCAGACTAGTTCCAACGAATTGAGAAAGGGTTGCATTCCCTAGGGACACGTCTCCTGTGTGGCAGTGTAAAGCTGAGAATAAAACATGGAGAATGCATCCAAAATATCTGTCTGACCCCTGACAGCAGTACCCTGTACGGTGAACAATTTGTGGATGTACGCAGTGGATCTAGGAGGATGGATCAGACCGGCCAACGTCAGTCCTGGTCTATCGCCCTCTCTGTACCTTCGTGCCTACGCATACTTCCCTAAGAATTTAACTTCACGTTGTGCCTCCTCGGCGTAATCTAATCATTTAGGGCCATATGTAGGTAGAAAAGAATTTGCGAATCTGAAATTGCGATTTTCCGCGAATCGCATTTTCAGAATCGCAAATTCCGATGTAGGTATTTTTTCGCAAATATTTAGCGATTCCCAAAAATTCGCAGATTTATTTAGCGATTACCCAAATTGCGATTCCTTAATTGCAAGAACGCAATTAAGGAATCGCAAATCTGGGAATCTGCAATTCAGGTGCAGAATGATGACATCACACCCAGGAAGTGTCACTGCCCATGCTGCACCTGATTGCAGGCAGCTGTGTTAGAGCCAGTAGCTGTGTGAGAGCCTGTGTGGAGAGGAGAACGGTTGTGCTCAGCTACTGAAAGCAAGTCAAATGGAGTCCCAGGGGCCAGAGAAGCAGCAGGAAGAACCACCAAGAAAAAGGAAACAGAAATTCAGCGAAAGGGAGCTGGAGGTCCTCACCCCGGAAATTGTCAGCAGCCATGATCTCCTGTTTGGCAAAAGTTCCCTACGTGTGCCAGAGGCAAGAAAACGAAAAATATTGAGTAATATCCAGGAAAAAGTTAATTCCATTGGCGTCACACACCACACAGTCGAAGACCTCAGAAAAAGGTGGTACGATATGCGGCAAAGGTCAAAGGAGAGGGTGGCTACAAGACTGGCCGAGGCCAAAAAGACCGGTGCTGGGCTGTCCACAGCAACAGAACCAACGCCCCTGGAGGAGCTGGTGGAGGGCACACTTTAGCCTGAGAGTGTGAGTGGCGTGGCTGACCTGGACAGCTCCGAAAACACAGACACCAGACAAGGTAAGATGCATGGCAAAGCCCCCTTGATACATCCCCACCCTCTCACACACCCCAAAAGGCAACCTGAGTGCAAGTGCAAGTATATGTCCACCAGCACACCCAGAAATGCATTATAGGAGATGTAGTCACATGCACTGATAACTGGGCCAGTGAGACACAGCCAGGTGGAATAGGGAGGACTCCATCATGCAAATAGGGAAACAGACAGATAGTACCCATGTGAATTTTATTGTGTAAACTATAATGCATTACAAATGCGAGACAGGACACAGAACTAATGTGTGCCATTCAATTCACAGCACCACCACCAACACAGGAAATCATGCCTGAATGTGAGGAAACTGCAGAAATGGAGGACGAGGCAGGGCAGGAGGAGCAGGGCAAAGCCAGAACATCAGACTCTGCACCATGCAGGCGGCGCAACATTGTGTCACCACTGCCACTGTTGGAGGCACAGGCACCAGACACAGCAGCAGAGCAACAGCCAGTGCACAGGCAGCGTGCAGGACAGCAGCCAACACAGTCCCCTGAACACTCCAGAGAAGGGAGAGGGTTGAGACGCAGGGCACGCCCGTCCACCAGCACTGCTCCTACCGTAGAGGACACGGTGTTCTCGGGCCTTGAGGGCAGCATGCTTAAACAACAGCGCCTGCAAGTGAAGGGGATACGGTCAATACAGCGGCAACTGGCTGCACACAATCACAACATGACCGAGTTGCGGGCTGGTGTAATGGCCATGACTGGTGCTTTGGAGGGACTGTGCAGGGAGATCATGAGGGACAGGGCAGCCCGGCGCAGGGAGAGACATCGCCTTCACACAAGGCTGGACTTGAACACTAGAGCAGTCAACCGCCAGTCAACCGCCACATCCCTGCTGGTCAGAAGATGTGTCAGTATGCAGCGTGAGATGGCCCACTGCTGCCAGGACGTGGGCAGTGTCCTGGTGCAGGTAACACATGCGGTGGACCAGATGCGCGCAGCTGCCACAGGTGGCATAGGCACACTTAGTGCAATGGACACAGACGAACAGTCCAGCAGGAGCAGCATCACTCCCCCAATTCCACAGGACAGACGCCGGAGTGCACGCCAGGGGAGAGTGGATGATGACTCCAGGGAGGGCACTGCGCAGACACAGCGAGGGGCAACAGGGCATGCACGTAGGAGGTGAAGGGACACCAGGGACTAATGGCCATGTGTGACGCAACACATTCCATGATGACTCAGTGGCTGACGGCAGTTATTGCACTGTGACACAAACATGTGCAAGCATGAACTATAAAGTCACGCTGTAAGATAGATGTATTCCTGCAACTAAGGAAATAAACATCACTGTCAAACACCATTCAGTGGCATTGTGTCCTCATTACTCACTTAGAAGTAGTTCTGTGGGATCTCATCTCGTCTCATGCGCCCGGCAGCCGCACCGGCCCCACCTGCTGGCCTGCGATGTGGAGCTGGTCCCTCCTCATCTGATGATTCAGTCTGTCAGATCCACTGGGGTGCCTTTTTTGGTAGCGATGTGTAGCATTGCACAGGCAACCACAATTTTGCAACATGTCTCAGTGCTGTACTGTAGCGCACCTCCACTCTTATGGAGGCATCGGAAACGGCTCTTTATGATTCCGAAGGTCCTCTCAATGGCACAGCGTGTAGCTCTGTGTGCGCTGTTGTACCTCCTCTCACCTGCAGTTGCTGGATTCAGGTATGGTGTGAGGATGTAGTCTCGTACAGCATACGCACTGTCACCTGCAGGGTATAAGCAGATTCATGTTCAATACTGTCCTGCCACTGCATAACTCTACTGGTTCTGTGTCTGTATGGCATGCATTTACCTAGCAGGTAGCCCTCTCCATGTTCGCCATTTGTGAGTCTGCGATGTAATGCACAGTGGCGAAACATGAATGAGTCGTGTGTGCTTCGTGGGTATTTGGCCACAATATCAGTGATTATATGTTGGGCATTGCACACTACCTGGATGTTCAGGGAATGATATGACTTTCTGTTCCTAAACACATACTCATTCTGTGATGGGGGTGAGATTGTGACATGGGTCCCATCTACGCAGCCAATGACATGGGGGAATTGGGCAATTTGGTAGAATTCCTGCTTGGTCTGATCTAGTGCCTGTCGTGTGCTTGGAAATTGTATGTGGTGATGCAGCCTCTGTACCATGGCATCCAGGAAAGCGTGGAGGAAGCGCGACAGTGCACTTTGAGAGACACCTCCTGCTGTGGCAATGACCCCCTGAAAACTCCCTGATGCCAGGAGGTGCAGTGAGCACAGGACCTGCACATGGGTGGGAATGGAGTGTGCCCTGCGTGTGGGGTGTTCAAGTATGGGTGTCAGCTCAGCTATTAAATCCAGGATGCTGCCTGGGTGCAGCCTGTAGTTCACATGGATCTCCTCCTCGGTCAGTTAGAAGAGGGTGATGCGTGCTCTGTAGATCCTTTCCTGGCGTCTCCTTCTCTGTGTGGCATCCCTGATTCGCAGCCTCCTGGCTATCACGTACAGGACAGCCATGGTGGGAAGTCCCAGTGGCATTGTGGGCCTGTTTAAATAGGTTGCTCATGGTTACCACCTGCTCAGAGTTGGTGGTAATTGAGAAGTGCAAATTTGCGAATTTCGTGGATTCGCTAATTGCGTTTTTTTCCAACATATATTTTTGCGCATTTGCAATGTGCGAGATCGGTAATAGCGATTTTCGCAGTTGATGTTACACAGACTGCGATTACGCTAAATAATTCGCAGATTCTGCGTTACACAAAAATGCGAATCGCTAAATTAGCGATTCTCACTTTTGAGCAGCGGAAACCTTTCCTACATAGGGAAGGTCTGTTTTGCGATCGCAAACACCCTGATTTTTGCGAATCGCAGTGTTTGCGATCGCAAAAGTGCTTCCTACATATGGCCCTTAGATTTCAGGAGGGCCATAGTGGCAGGTTCATTCGTGGAGTAAAATTGCTCCTCAAGGTCTTTGATTTGAGCCTCCAGGGAGATAAGTGTGCCCCTAATGGCCTTCAAGACTCCCGCCTGGAGGGCTATGCACTGTCCCCTAATAACCACCTTGAACGCCTCCCAGAGAGAGGCCTCAGTATCCACGGAACCGACATTGAGAGTGAAATAATCGGTAAGATCCGTCCGGATTTCCTCCTTAAAAGCCTCATCTAATAGGGCGTGTGGTGGGGGACGCCAGGAGAATGCTCTGGGAAGTGAGTTTGGGAGCGCCAATTTCAACAGACAAGGTGCGTGGTCCGATAGGGAACGCGGTAAGTGCAAGACATCAGAGGTCCATGTGGCTACATCCCGTGAGACCTATCGGGACCAAGCGCTATGATGGTTGGAGATACAGGTACCCTCCCTGACCAAGGGGTGTCTCCGACGCCATATGTTGACTAGGTCCCTGTAAGAGATTATAGCATTCAAGGCAGCGCCAGCAGCAGGATGCAAGGGTCTGGCCGCTCTCCTCCAACCATTGCATCATCTAAAATAACATTAAAATCGCCCCCCATAGAATTGTACTACAACCAGTTGCTCTAACCCTGGTCCAAAGAGCCTGAAAGAAGTTGGGGGAATCTACGTTGGGGCCATCTACCGCTACAATGACTAGGGGAACTGTTATAATCTAGTAAGTGATTAATGCATCCTCTCTGTTGCTGCGGCCTTGCCTTGCTGCTCAGTCTATGTGATGTCATCAGAATGTTGAGAGTGTTTGAGTGGGAAGAAGGAATCAGTTGGTGTGGAAAGGCTGAGCAGCGAGGAGGCTGCTCCTGGTGGGGCATGGCATGGCATTGTAAGAAGCATAGCATGAGACATAACTTGGATCCTATCTGAAGAAGAAAGCTGTGATCCTGAACTACATCTCTGGACTACGTATCTTTCATTTAATTGTAACACTGGCGACGAGTTTAAAGAACCTAAGTGCTACTTCAATGGAGATTGGACTTTTAAAACTGAAGAAACTACAACCTGTGGATTTGAACAAACCTGGCACCCCTAATGCCTCACCAGTGACCATTTCATCGGTCGCCCCAACCAGTAAGTGCCAGTTTGTCTTAGACTTTACTTCATTGTCTTGAAGCCTGCCTGTCTTTGCTGAACTGTTCCTGTCCTGTAACATGTTGACAGAGAACATTATCTGTAACCTGGACATTATTTGCATGTACTAGTGAGTACTCTACATTTGGATTTGGGTTGGTTCCTGCTACCTGTTGGATTTTAGGAACCAGTGATCTAAGGTGCCAGTTCCTACCTGCCTGTCTGCTGTCCACTGCCTGCCTGTCTTGGTGGAAGTCTGCCCTCCTGCTTTGGATGAACTGTCTTTGCCTTGTTGCCTGCGCAGTTACTTTGGAAAAGCGTTTTTTCCGTTCTGCTGTCTACCATGCTGTGCTGCATTTTCTTTGTTCCTAACCCTGGGACTTTGCTTGCTGTGACTCTAACCGGGTGTTCTGGACTCTGTTGTGTCCACTTCAGCTTAACTGGATCTACAACCACTGCTTGTTTTATACAGCCGCATCCTGGGTCAATTTGCAGTGCTTTGCGGTGTTACTACTTTGACTGTATCTTCCCATCACTCTGTTTGGATTCAGTTCACTGCGTCTTTTGTGACATTTGCCGAAGTAAGTTAATATTTGTGAATATTTTACATTTAACATTGGCACTCGGTTGGCAGTTTAACTGCAACATTGTCGTTTAAAATCGGTGCGCGTGTCACTAGTAGCGCGCTCTTACTTTCACAAGCCTGTTTCCCTGGTGTCATCGTGGTTCCCCTCAGACGTTCTATGCTGTTCACTCTGGATGCCTACTGCCCTCTGCCTTCAAACTGCCACCAATGCTCACACAACGTTTCCCTACAGCGCCAGGCATACTGTTTCCTTACTTGCTGCCCTCGTGGCTCCTCTCGTTCTCATGATTCAAATTCGTCATTATCATAGAGTGTTCTTTCTTCAGTATAGAGACACTCTGTTACTTCACTGCCATCATGTGGCCATGAGTGGTAATTCTACTGAACTTTGTTTGACATCTTCAATATTAACTTCACTTGCTGCTCTGCCTGCTTTTCAAGGAGTTCATTTTTCGTCAACCTGTGATTGGATCGTCTTCGCAACTTTATCATCTCTTGTGCCTACACTCTTCGGTGACAGGCACACCTGTTCTGCTTCACTTCGGTTTGGTGTTCCAAGCAAATGGAAAGGAAATTGTTGTTTTTTATAATCTTCCAGCAAGGTACTGTTTCATTGCGATTTACTTTTATCTACATGTTCTTGAAGCCTAGCATGCTTGCTTTACAGACCACGGTGACTACCTTCTTTATTTTAGCTTATTGTTTTCTTGGGACAGTGTATTTTTCATAATGTTGCTGTATGTGCTCAAAAGCTTTTATTGTGTCATTCTTTTAGGTTCAATTTTAGGTGTTTTTTTTTAACGCGATGATTGTATTATTTACTGGTACCTTATCCTGAATTTGTTTGAGAGGAGGTGAGAGAGTGTAGTGTTTTGTCTTGCATTTGTATGATTAGAGGGAGAGAGTATAGTGTTCCTGGTCATGTTAGTGTATGCCCCTCTGAATTGGTTGTTACCTCGTGTGAGGTGTTGGACTGCGCGTTACGGGTGCGTACATGAGAAGACCCCTTCTTTTGAAGCTTCTCTGATTTGACTGTTTTGGTTTTACCCTCTGAATTGGTTGTTACCTCGTGTGAGGTGTTGGACTGTGCGTTACGGGTGCGCACATGAGAAGACCCCTTCTTTTGAAGCTTCTCTGATTTCACTGTTTTGGTTTTACCCTCTGAATTGGTTGTTACCTCGTGTGAGGTGTTGGACTGTGTGTTACGGGTGCGCACATGAGAAGACTACTTTTGAAGCTTCTCTGACTTGCCTGTTTGGTTTTACCCTCTGAATTGGTTGTTACCTCGTGTGAGGTGTTGGATTGTGCGTTAAAGGTGTGCACATGAGAGGTCTACTTTTTGAGTAGCTTCTCTGATTTGCTTGTTTGGTTTTACCCTCTGAATTGCTTGTTACCTCGTGTGAGGTGTTGGACTGTGCGTTACGGGTGCGCACAAGAGAAGACTATTTCCTTTTTAGCGTCTCCGGATTTACCCTTGTTTTGGAAAGATGAGAATGCTTTTTAGCTTCTCTGGATTTACCCTTGTTTGGGAAGAAGAGAATATATTTTAGTTTCTCTGGATTTACTCTTGTTTTGGTTGAAGTATTTGTATCATCCTGTTGTTAGGGGTTGCAAAATTACCCTTTAGTGTTACGTCTTGAAACTTTGTGTTATTCTCGAAGCTTGTTGACTTTTGTATGTGTGTATTTCCACCACCGCACATTTTATTTATAATTAGTCGTATTGCATGTATGTACATTGATCTTGCATGCTTGTATTTTTACAATTTTGATGAGGGGGGGATGTGTTATAATCTAGTAAGTGATTAATGCATCCTCTCTGTTGCTGCCCTTGCCTTGCTGCTCAGTCTATGTGATGTCATCAGAATGTTGAGAGTTTTTGAGTGGGAAGAAGGAATCAGTTGGTGTGGAAGTGCTGAGCAGCGAGGAGGCTGCTCCTGGTGGGGCATGGCATGGCATTGTAAGAAGCATAGCATGAGACATAACTTGGATCCTATCTGAAGAAGAAAGCTGTGATCCTGAACTACATCTCTGGACTACGTATCTTTCATTTAATTGTAACAGGAACTCTGCCCAGTGTGCCCTGCATGAGGAGGTACCTGCCCTCGGGGTCCCCTTGGATGTCACCCTCCCGCCAGTCCAAGCCCCTCTTAACCCACACGGCCACTCCTCAGGAATAATTAGAGTATATGGAGGAGTATACATATCCTCACCTGCTATGTCTGAGCCTCGGGATGGTGTTACATTGAGGTGTGTCTCCTGCAATATACATACATCTATATTGGGTCGAGATAAGTAGGCATGCACGAGTCTAGACTTCCTACTATCATTCAGACCTCTAATGTTCCATGTGAGAACATTCAATGCGTTGGTATGGTGTTATACAGTGTACACTGAAGAAAAGAGCGTGAGCAATTGACAGCACTTTATCTGCTTGATCCAAACAGTGCAGCCCAACCAACAAAATGCAACCATACTGGCAATGAACAAAAAACCAATCCCCACCCTCCACCCACCACCCACTCCAACCCCCCAATCAGGTTGTAGAATATCCCTCTCTAAATGAACGAAGAAACAATAGGTACATATCCGGGTGCAGCGAAACCGGCAAACTACCCTGTTCATACAGGGTGATCAGGAGTGCTGCGGAGTGTGTTGCGAGTCCATGTCAACAGATCAAACTCTGAGCAAACTGTGTAACCCAAGTTCAGTAGCAGCTCAACACACAGAATTACCCAAGCCCGCATCATAACACATCTGAGCATCTAGGCTTTAGAACAGTACAATAACCATTTCAGTCATTATCGCTGAGGCGGTCGGCTGCGGATATCTCAGATTCCCGGGCATCTTTATTTCTTTTTCCACCGACATGCTTGGCAAATTTCAAAGCAGATTTCGCAACTGTGAAGAAGTGCGCCATGCCATCATGGGAGACCTTGAGCTTGGCAGGGTACAGCAAGGAGTATGAGATTTGTGCTTGCAATAGGATAAGTTTTGCAGGTAGGAATTCACGACATGCCACCTGTCCAGCCGGAGTGAAGTCGGGATAGAACAATATGGTGTTGCCTTTATGTGAAATTTGACCCTTTTCTCTTGTCAGCCGTAGTATAAGGTCTCTATCTTGATAGTTCAGGAGTTTCGCCAAGATAGGTCTAGGTGTTGCTCCCACCGGAGGCTTCAGTCCCAGCGACCTTTGCGCCCTCTCCACCACAAAGACAGGTGATAAGTGGGAGTCGAAGAGTTCATGAAGCAGGTCTGCTATAAAAGTCTCCATCTTGGATATGGCAGTCATTTCTGGGATACCAGTAATTCGTAGAGTGTTTCTACGTGACCTTGCCTCTAAATCCTCATTCTTGGCTCGGATTATTCCCAAAATGTTATCCATATTCAGCCATTGTTCCTTAGTTTCCACTTAAAAATCATGGAAATCGGTGTTTCGGTTTTCCAGGACATCGAGGCAGGTTTCGTGTGTCGCCACTTGGGTCTTGATCGAGTCCAGCTGCGCGGTAAGGGCATCCAACTTGGTATTGATATTCCGCAGACTCGATCGCACTTCCAGCATGAGGGTCCGTAGGTCTTCTCCATGATCCTCCGCCTGCGTGTCATGCTGACTCTCCGTGTGTGCGTCCGGGTCTGATTCTGTATGGCGCATGGCTCTTTTATTCTCAAAGGTAAGTTTCGGTTGTTTAGCATCCTGTTTGCCCATATTTGCGAATGCAATGTGAAAGTGTGGAAGTCTGGAGAGGTCTGTCGGGACCCAGCCCAGTAGGTCGCATTTCAGCTCCCAGGTTCAACGTCTCTCAAACCTGTGATTCCTCCCAGGCGCACCAGCTGCCCCGGCCTTGGCCGGACAAGGCTCCCCTCGTTACCAGACAATCCACACCTCCACGGCCACGCAGGTCCCCAGCGCTCACAAACCTCCAAGCAGCCACTTAGTCCAGTGCAAACAGCCCCAATATCTTCCTCAAGGCCTTCACCACTGCAAACAGATTAGCCAGAAATATCCGTTTCACAGGGAGCAGGGGGCCGCAGATGTGATGCGACAGGCACTACAGCGCAGGACGGTGGGCACGGCCCGTACAGGGTCTCCAAGGGCCACAACTGAGGGACAGAGCGCCGAAGGGGACAATCCCGGCAAAAACAGCCAGCTCTCTCAGCCGCGTCCGCGCCCAGGCCAGATGCAATGCGGCCACAAAATGTCGGCTGCAATACATAGATCGCCGCCTATCTCCGCTTTGCCCCCGTCTAGTAGGGTGCGTGTGGCAATACATGTAACAGCCGCAGCCGAGGGGCAGCAAGCCAGCGAGGGCGATCCCCAGCAGGAGCGGCCAGCTCCCCCAGTCGCTCTCAGCCTAGATCCGTCGCGGCCTCAAAATGGCGGCCATCCTGCATACGGTCCCACTTCTCCTCACACTGCCTTCGGGTCGCGCCACACCAAGCAGGGTGCGTGTGGCAGCAGGTGCAGCGGCGCCCTCCGTCTCACCAAGCGATACCTGTACTATGGTCCGGGGGTCCGTAATGTGCAGTGGGTTGGTTGCGCCAGCACAAATCACGGGCCTGTAGCGCACCAGCAGCCGCGGGCTTGATTTTCAGGGCCGCCCGCCCACACCACGTCCGGAGCTCCTCAAGTGGCCGGTTTCCTGCACGCAGCCGCGTATCTCAGCCACGGAGTGTTTGATGATGACGGTGCTGGAGCGGGTAATTCAGAAACATTTTGTATACCCTCTCCATTCTGCATGTTTACATTAATCAGAATAATTGACTAATAGTCATTTTATTAATTGGTTTGCAGTGAATATTTACCAACCTTATTAATAAATTAATTACACGTGGGAGTTGCATATGCATGGCCTAATTAATATGTAAACTGAATTATGTACTGACACTAATAATAGATAATTAGAATATTGCATGATATATGTTGCTTTTGTGGTGTATTTGTGATTTGTGCTTTATTAAGAAAGTATAAATCGCTTTGAGAGTTGCTTTCGCTAGATAAATACACACACATATGGGTATTAGCGAGGGAATAACATTTTATTAGTCATTTCTATGTATTAATTATGTTTTGTGTTTCTTTTGCTTAAGTTGACCATTTGGGCCTGCCATAAAATGGCCGACTCCTGTATCTGACGTGACTGACAACGCTCCACGAGGCATTGGGTTAAGTGCGCCTGCACTTACGCCAGCAACAGTGGCCTCATCTTGACCCTAACTAGACTGTACGCACCAAGGTCGCACTGGGAAGCAAGCCAGCTTTTCTGAAGAACAATAAGATGTCTCTTAAAACCGGAACAAGCGGGAGTGATGACCTAAGGGACAATAATCCGTGTGAACTCTGTCAGATGATCTCTGATTATCCAATCAGGAAAGCTCAAACCCAATATTTGATACTTTTTGGAAGTGATTTTATTATAAAAGATGGTAGAATAGTGAGGTTGGGGTCGCCTTCTTTGATTTCCTGACGATATGCTGACGGAGAGGACGGTGACACTGCAGGACAGCTGTTTCCCCGAATCTTTGACGGACTGAATTACTGCCCAATCTCCTGATGAACTGAACTAATTAAATGGGCATAGATTGACGGGTACGCTCTTATGGTCCCTATCCCTTCGTTGGGACTGTAGCGTGCTGCAAGACAACCTGATTGACTTAGAGGACGACTTTTAGCCAGAATAGGTAAAATATGGTAAATTGTGATTTGCATAATATTTCTTTCCAGGTCGTATTAATCTAGATAAAATTGATTATCAATCGTTCAAATGAGTTGTGTTTTTTATTCATGCGAAATGTTCAATTATGAGGGGATAAGGAAGAATTAGAAGTTCACTTCAACCCGCAACTAGCACAGATCCGTCGCGTCACATGGAAGGGATATATAGAAGGTTTTAGTATAGGATAAGTTAAACACAGTTATGTAAATTTTATCGTTCCCCTAGGTTAAAGATATTCCTTTCATGTCAGCGTTTGGAATAATCATCTCCCAGGAAAACAGACCAGTGAAGTGTGAATGTAGGTGTTATGGGCCCCACCAGTGAATGTATGGATTGAATGTGATAGTGAGATCTCTGGTCTGTAGTGAAGGGAGGATTTTGGATTCCACGCTGCATCAACGGGAGGAGCAGCGCTCGGGTCCACAGGTATTCCGCTGCTGTAAAGTGGAGTTAAACACTGCAGCAACTCTCCGTGTGCAAGGATAATAAGAGGATTAATCCCCGGCCGGCGGAGCTCACTCACAGAGCGGCCATTCTGCAACAAATATACTTGACTGCAAACCATACATTGCTGAAAGTACTAAATTATTGGTATATATCCTCAAAAAATGAGTCTTCATACATACAATGATTTAGTCAAAGAAACCCAGTACTAAATTAGGGCCATTATCCCACCTGGATGCAACGCCTAGGCTCGACCATGGCAAGCCCTGTTGACTGACATTCTCAGAATCCCTTTGACCCCCTTAAAAGCAACCTGGTTCAGGGGTGTAACATGGGCCCCCGCATAGCCTGCGGTGTGGGGGGCTCCCGGGGGCCCCCTCACCACAATGCTCCGGCACGGGAGCTCCTGATTGAGCCCCGAGGGGGCCCCTCCACATACCTTGCAGGGGGGCCCCCTCAAGTTTCGTTACGCCACTGACCTGGTTCCAGAATAACTGACTACATTGCCTGAATCACTATCACTCTTAACCAGCACCATAAAAGCCAAAATGTTTTTTAAGCTGGCCTGTGTAGTATACAAGTCCTTACATGGGCAGCAATCTATCTGGCACACGAATTTCTTGCATCAGGAGGTTCCAGGTAGCAGGTGTTCTCTGAGCTTGTTAGAAGGACAGAGTAGAGGGAAGCGCTGCTTTGTTAACAAATGTTATAATTCTGTAGCAGGACAGACTGTTCGCTGTTCTCGGGAAAGACAGAATTCTGCGTGAATGTACTACATTTTTCCTGTGTGAAAGCGTGTGAATGAAAAGGCATTCCGGTTAATTGCGAAACTCTGGTTTTATTTCTCAGGAGCATTGGGTCTCCAACCAGGTGTCTTAATTCTAGAGAAGCGGTTAGCTAATGCTTGCTAGAAGGGTAAGGTAGAGGGATGTGCTACTTTATCAACGGAAGTAACGATTCCGTAGTAGGGCAGAGGTAACCGCTGCTCTTGGGAAAGACGGAATTCTTGTGAAAAAGGTCTTTTTACTGTTCTTTGGTTAGCGAAGCAGACAATGGTGGTGTTTTTATGTAGTTACTAACAGATTTGTAAAAATTGAAAGGTTTGAGAAACTTACCGAGAAAATTGTGTAAAGGAGGGGTCAGTAGAAGCAGGAGCAGGAGCAGCGGCTGCTGACGTCAGAAAGACCGCACTGGGATTGGCCAGTGGTCTGGAGGCATAGACACTCCTGATTGGTTCACTAGTGTACGCCGCGCAGAGGATTGGAGAAGTACAGGGAGACGTAGACGCTCCTGACTGGTGCATTAGTGAGAGTCGCGCTGAGATTGGAGAATCAGTGAGGTGACGTAGATGCTCCAGATTGGTGTGTTAGTGTGAGTCGCGCTGTGATTGGACAGAAAAGGGTACAGTTGTAAGAAGAGACTAGCGATACACGGAAGACAGGAAAATGTATTACGAACCACCAGAAAAGGAGAAAAAATCATGGTTTGGAAAAATTAAAAGGTGGTTTAAAAGGGACAAACCGATTGCGACAAGGAAAGGACAGTTACTTCCTCCACCGAAAACCCCCGCATCCTTTATGGTTGTGAAATATGGATATCATACTTGTATCTGGTTAGACAACTGGGTTAGGTATACGAAGGACGACGGAGTCTTGGCTTTCCCCGAACATGGTTCATTTAATTTGGCAATTTTGAGAAACTTGAGAGAAAAAATTATGAGTTTAGAACCAAGACCTAGACCGACGCAATTTGAGGCATTGATAGAATGGGAAGATGAGATGCATGATCGAGAAAGACAGAGAAGTGGTAGAGGATATAGGTACATGTTTGGCAGATCATATGGACATGAGACACATGATGATCGAATGAGAAGGTGGCGGAATGCTAGCATGACTGAAGGTTTGTTCCCCGTAAGAACTGCAGGAGAGAATGAAGGACGAAAGTGTACCGAGAAGAGACATAATATAGAACCAAAAGGGTATGGAGTGAATTAATCTGAGGATGATGTTCTTGATGATATGTTTTATAAAAATCCACCACCGTATCGACCAGAACCAGAAATGTTAACACCAAGTGCCCAAATGAGAGAAACCTTACGAATTATAAAGACAGAACCAATGTCACCTGATTTAGAGAAGAGTAACCCTATTAGAGAAGTAGGAAAAACGCCAGAGTGTAGAACAAATGGTGAAAATTCAGCAGAATTAGCAAAAACAACCTTAGAGGTAACAGAGAAAATAAGATAGCTGACTAAAAATTTGGAAGCGGTGACCGTTCCGGTAACGATAGGTCCAGTAGTGCCCATATTTGATAAACAAAAAGATAGCGAACATTGCTTGACAGTTCCTTATAGGAGCCATACACAGGTTGAACAGCCAAAACCGAGCCAGAATGAGAATCCATGGAGACAGACAATGAGCATGATCGAGCCATATGTCTTGAATAATCCATTCATAAGTCAGATTTATCGTGAAAAGGGTAGAACGGCAGAAGAACCATTGTTAGAACCACAGAGGAATCTGGAACAGAGTAGCATAGAAATCCCAGTCGGACCATCCGCGGAAAAATTAAGTGAATGGTTAAGAAGCTTACAGAAGAAAGACAAAGAATCTGAATCAATAGATGTGGCCAAATTACGAATGGTATTAGAAGAATTAATAGTAGGAACTATTCCCACAGAAAAATTAAAAACTTACCAAGATGAGGAATTGTTATTTCTGTGCAAAAGCGTAACATGGAGAGCGGAAAACCTACATGAGAGGTTAGGAGAAGTAGCCAATGAAATGGGAATAGACATTGAAAAGGTAAAAGCCTTGCAAAAACCCTATCGAATTGATTTCACTGAGAAAGATATTGAAAATTTGAATACTACAGGACGAATAAGTCAAATTAAGGATATAATTGTCTTGTTAAGAAAGTGGGGAGATGTGGAAAAATGGAAAAGTAGGTGGTATCGGAAACGTGATGAGGCTTCAGACAAGACAATTGCAACATTTCCTGTAAGAGAAAAGGAAAAGGTAGTGACGGAATACCCAATGAGAGAGATTCCAGGAGGAGGATATGTACATGTCCCATGGACAAGACAGGATATTTTGTCTTTTACAAATGATTTCCCTCGACTGCGCGAAAAGCCTGTCGAGTGGTACAGGCAGGTAGACAGATTTGTAAAATTGTCTAAAGTATTATGGATCGACCTGAATAGTCTATTCGACATAATAGTACCAGCAGATTTATGGACTGAGTGCAAATTAATGATTAATTGGCCAACTCAGGAATACCCTAGAGATCCGAAAACAGGGGCTCCAGACCCCGAGGTAATGAAGAAATATGAACAGGTTATGGCGTTTTTGAAAAATAAGGTACCTCCTAAAGAGACAGATTGGGTAAAAATTGACCGGACACATCAAGAAAGTAAGGAGTCAGTACACGCTTATTATGAAAGGCTGATATTAGCTTTTAAACAGTTTAGCGGAGATGAGAATTTAAGTGAAAAGGATTTAAGTAATTTTGTATACAGATTTGTATATGGTTTACGTCCAGAAATTAGTGAAATGATAAAACAGCATACAGTTGATTGGCAAAATAAGAAAATAGATGATGTACTATAGCGATGAGATTGAAGCAAAACAGCGAAAATTAAAAGAAAAGGCTATGTGGGCACAAGTAAAAGTGGCAGAAAGGCAGGAAGCTCAATTGGTAGAACAGGCAAATAATACAGGAACAAGACAGAAATTCGGTTCTGGAAAAGGAAAAGGAAATTTTAATATAGAAGAAGCTAAAAAGAAGTTCCCATGCCATAATTGCGGTAGGTTAGGGCATTGGAAATCCGAATGTAAATTTCCCCCAAGTACTAGTAATGGAAATCAATCATTGAATCCACAGGTGCAGAGTGAGGTGAGTGGTCAACTGCTGCAACAGCAGCAGGTTGTTACACCACAGAATCAGGTGCCAAAACCACCATTTCCACTGAGCAGAAACACACAGAAGTATAGTAATGAATCTGGATTCTACGATGAAGAACAGGTAAATAAGCTGCCACGCGCGAGCGCTGTTTCGCAGTATTGGCTGCAACGCAATGAGAATGACACAGAAGAAAGCTACTGACGGTGCCGAAGGGAGGAAGAAGAGTGCATACTTGGCGCAACTCTAGAAGTAGATCAGACAGGACCATTTGTGGATGGGAAGGTTAATGATGAAAATATTACTTTCCTAGTTGATACTGGTGCTACTCGATCAACTGTTAGATCAGCTGATGTTAAGAATCTTCCTCTCTCGGATGAGACAATCCAAGTAGTTGGTGTATCCAACAGACAGATTAAAACTTACCTTACAGAACCAGTGAAAGTTAGTATAGGGAAATTCCCAGAAATGCACCGCTTTGTTGTGTGCGATACCAGTCCAGTGAATTTACTAGGAAGGGATCTATTGTGCAAAATGAATTGCACTATATTTTGTACTCCTGATGGAATAGCATTTGAAACACCAGATGATGATGTATTGTATAAAATGACAATAGCCAATAGAGAAAATGAAGCTGTTGAAACCTACGCTGTATTCAACCCTGATGAATTTCCTAGAGAATTGAGACAATCTGTGAAGGCAGAAGTTTGGGATTTCACTGGAGAAGATGTAGGACTAATGAGAAATGTAGATCCAATAAAAATAACAGTAAAGGAAGGAATAAGCTATCCAAATGTCCCTCAATATAAATTGACACCTGAAATAATTGAAGGAGTAACTCCTATAATAGAGAAGATGATTAAGCAAGGAATTTTGAGAGAAATATTGAGCAGTCCACGTAATTCGCCCATAATGGGACTGAAAAAGCCCAATGGGAAATTCAGAATAGTACAAGATTTGAGAAAAGTAAACAAAATTGTTGTGTCATGTTGTCCAATTGTACCACATCCATCAGTAATTTTATATCAGATTCCCCATGACGCAGAATGGTACACAGTGATTGATTTGTGTCACGCTTTCTTCTCTATTCCATTGCACCACGACAGTCAGCAAATTTTTGCATTTCGTTTTGGTGAGCGTATCTTGGCATGGTGCCGAATCCCACAGGGGTATACAGAAAGCCCCTCAATATTTAATCAGCTATTGAAAAAGTCTTTGAAGAGTCTAGAAATACCCGAAAGTTCTGTACTAGTCCAGTATATCGACGACCTCCTTGTGGCGTCGAAGACTCGTGAAGCTTGTGAGGTAGACACTATAGCATTGCTAAATCATTTGGCAATGGAGGACTGAAGGTGTCACCATCAAAATTACAGTTTTGCAAAAAGGAAGTACAGTATTTAGGACATAACATTGAGATAGGACTGAGGAAAATAACGATAGACAGAATCAGAATCATAAAAGGAATCAGAGCTCTCATGACCCAAAGAGAGGTGAGAATGTTTCTGGGAATGGTAGGATATTGTCGTCAGTGGATCAGCAATTTCTCTTTGAATGCAAAACCTTTGGTACGACTGACAAGAAGTGATGTAAAAGATCCTATTGATTTGAATAAAGAAGAATTGGCAGCATTCAAACGATTGAGAGATGGATTGTGTGAAGCGCCTGCATTAGGTATGCCTGATTATGAGAAAGAGTTTGAATTGTATTGCAGTGAGAGAAACGGATGTGCACTCTCTGTGTTGATACAAAAACATGGAAAACTAAGGAGACCAATTGCATATTTTTCATCCATGCTCGACCCGGTAGCCGTAGCCTTACTTGGGGTGTTTGAGAGCAGAAGCTGCTACATGTAGGAGCTTGGAACAGAGTGAAGGAATTGTGATGGGATACCCATTGAAAGTGTTTGTACCTCATGATGTGGCGATCCTTTTAACAAGGAGTCGTACTCAGTATATGACACATAGTCGGCTGACTAAGTATGAAAAGGTCATATTAGGTGCAACTAACGTGAGTCTTGTGAGATGCTTGAATGTGAACCCTGCAACATTATTACCTGATGCGGAGAATGTGGAAGTCAGAGATGAAGTAGATCATGATTGTTTGGATGTACTTGACTTTTGCACAAAACCACGACCAGATATAAAGGATGTGCCGTTGTCAGAAAGTGATTTTGTGATGTTTGTTGATGGGTCATGTTTGAGAACAGATGAAGGAGTGCTGAGTGCAGCATATGCAGTATGCACAGTTGCAGCAGTTCTGGAAGCATCTTATCTGAAAGGAGTAAAATCAGCTCAAGTGGCAGAATTAGTGGCCCTGACCAGAGCATGTAAGATTGGGAAAAGTGTGAGAGTGACTGTGATAACTGACAGCCAGTATGGCTTCGGAGTGGTCCACAACTTTGGCCAACTGTGGCTACAGAGAGGTTTCCTAACCTCAAGTGGAACTCCAATTAAGAATGCTGAAGTGGTTGGAAAATTGCTTGAGTCGATACAGCTGCCTAGGCAATTGGCTGTTGTGAAATGTGCTGCTCATAGTCATGGCAGTGATTATGTTTCTACAGGAAACAGGTACGCCAATGACATTGCACAATATTGCGCACGAAATCAGAATTCTATCAATCGGGCTAAGGAAAAAGAAATGTTTTCTTGCTCTCTGATGTTTACTAACATTGTGGGAACATGGGAAGAAGTAAGACAATTGCAGGAAGAAGCAGGAGATGAGGAAATAAAAAAGTGGTAGCATGATGTCTACCATGACACGGATGTATCATGGCCAAGGGCACATAGGGAGAGACGCCATGATCAGGTCATTTAAGCAGACCTGGTACAATGCAAAGTTCAGACTTGTAGCAGAGAGTCTTTGTCAAAGATGCCTAATATGTCAGCAGCACAATCCGGGGAGAAAGACAGTAGTGAGTCTAGGAACAATAGGCCGAGAAGGAGGGCCTTTTACCGGAATGCAAGTAGATTTCATTGAGATGCCTCCCTGTAACAGATTGAGGTATATTTTGGTTATGGTTTGCCTATTCTCTAGATGGGTGGAAGCATTTCCCACAAGAAGAAATGATGGGATGACAGTGGCAAAGCTACTTTTGAGAGAATTCATCCCTAGGTTTGAGTTCCCAGTGACAATTGAATCAGACCGAGGAGGACTCTTCCCCAATGAGATCATTAAATTGATTTGTGAAGCATTGAATGTACAACAAAAGCTACATTGTGCCTACCGACCAGAGGCTTCAGGTGTGATTGAACAAATGAATGGTACTATCAAAAATAGAATAGGGAAGATGTGTTTGGCCACAGGTATGAAATGGCCCGATGTCTTGCCTCTGGTACTCATGACTATCAGATCAATACCAGACAGAACAACAGAGTTAAGACCTCATGAAATTATCATGGGACGCGCCATGAGACATGTGTTTATACCAGTCAACAAGCTGATGACTATAACTGATGACATGGTGTTGGAATACTGTAAAGGCCTGGCTGACGCAGTTCATTCTGTGTTTCATCAGGTTGGAATGGATGCCACCACCCTTGAAAAGAAGCCAGCCCATGATCTGAGCCCAGGGGACTGGGTAAGAATAAAAGTCCACAGAAGAAGAAACTGTTTGGTCCCAAGGTGGGGAAAACCGAGACAAGTCATTCTGACTACAACCACAGCTATAAAGTGTGCTGGATTGAAAAACTGGATCCATGCAAGTCATACTCTGAGAATTCCGAATCCAGTGGACAGCACAGAAAAATAATATTTTGGTGAATCGGAATCAAGTACTGAGTCAGATGACGGAGAGTCAAAAGCAGAAGAAAACTCTGAAAGTGGGGAAACAGAACCAAATCTAACACTGGTCCCCAGAAGTAACTCTCTGAGAAGGAGACTGCAGATCTCTGATACCAGTTCAGATTCTGAAAACGAACGAGGAAAGCAAGGTTCCAGGAAAGAACATAAAAGGATCAGAGAAAAAGACAATGAAGACACAATAAAAAGAATAAGTGAGAAAGAAGTACCAGATGAAAGACTGAGAGAAATTCCACCTGAAATATCCAGTTTAAGTGAACAAGGGACAGGTACAGAGAGAGAGGGACAGATTTCTGCGGAAGACCCCCGAGGAGGTGTAGGGAACTGCAACATCCAGTAAGGTGAAGGGACAAGTAGTCAGCAGGAAGATTGCGTGTCAGAGATTCGAGGAGGGACAGAAGTAGGGAAATCAAAACAAGTGGTGGAAAAAGAGAGTGTTGGAAAGAAAAAGCAAGTTGAGACAGAATCTGAAGAAAGCGAAAATGAAATACCTGAAGGTCGAGTTCTAAGGAAGAGAGCTTGGAGAAATGAAAAGAATGACAAAGGAAGTAAGTTGAAAAGAGCTGCAAAAGATGAAGTTTGGCCAAATAAGATAAAGAAACTGAGTTATCGGCTAACTCGAGTAAATTCACCAAGAGCTGAACAGGAGAATGAAGTAACGAGTCAGGAGAAATCAAAGGAAGAAGAGACGAGTGTAACTAAAGAAAGCAGAAGAACAAGGAAACCTAACCAGAAGTATAAGTCACCGGAAAGGACGTACGTGGCCCTGCCTGAAAGAAAACAAGAGGCAGACAGTCAAGGAAATCCAGAGGAGACTGTACTGAAAGTGGTTAAAGAAGAAGAAGAATCAGAAATCCTGAGAGTTCTCTTGTCTGACATTGGAGAAGAAGAAGCGGAAGTTCAGGAAATTCTGTATCCGGATTACGAGAAGGAGGCAAAGGATGATGAAATGCCAAACTGAATAAATTCAGAAAGCTGCTGAAAAAGAAATAACAAAATTAAGTCAAAAGATAGAAACTGGTAGAGCCGAATAGGTGCCTAGAGCCTTAGGTTAGAGAACTAGTTGTGAAGTAGAAGAGGCTAAGTCAAAAGACACGGTCCATTTTAGCAGAGATGGCTAACATAGAAAGTAGCAAAGGTAGATGTACCTTCATGAGAAGGTGGTGTAAAACGTGTTGTTGTTGTTGTACAGGATTACTAATACTTCTATGGAGCATACTTGCTCTTGTGATCTCTTTTAAAGTTAGTATAGATACATTAGAAGGACATAGTGAGAATAAAACGAATGTAGGGAAAATTCCAAAGGTAGTACCGACAGTAATAGATAAAAATTATTTACACAAAGATAGGTCTATAACAGATTTTTCTAATAATGTGTTTTCAAAGTTATTGTATGAATATGTAAAAACGATGGATGTAAGGGACTGCTACGTCTGCATGCAGTTACCTGCCTCTGTTGCAGAGGGAGTGACTTATCATCACCTTCCAGCAACATATGGAATAACCTGTAGTGTAATAGCTAGTTTGTTTTATCAGACAGGGAGATTAGAATATTATTTCTCAGATATAGATAACATTTTTGCACAAGTACCTGCTAATAATAAATTAAATAAGGTGAAACCTGCTAAAGTATTAGGTGAATTTTTCTTAGAGACTAAAGAACTAACATTAGAAGCTATATTTAAAAACAATTTGACTTGCAGTTTGCAGAAAGAGGAAAATACATTTTTGGATATGGTTGAAGAAAGAAGACATAAAATGCAAAGAAAGGCATCAGAAGGAAGAGTGGAGAAAACATCATGGGATATAGAAATGGAAAAACATTTGATGAAGGGAGAATCTACTCCAACAATAGCTCTAGATTGGCCGCAGAAAGGGAAATTTTGCATAAGAAGGAATCAAACTGTATACGATAATTACTTTTTGGGAAACAGTGAGTGCCATGATACATACCGAATCATGGGTGGATGGGGATTTAAAGGTGGAAGAGATCCAGTATTCCCTGGAATATATTTTATCTGTGGGAACAAGGCCTATTATCGTTTGCCAGACCATTGGTATAGCACATGATATGTAGGCCTGGTATTTCCAAAAATCTTCCATATGGATAGAGGAGAAGATGGTGTACATAGTTTAAGTAATCATATAGTACGTAGAAAGATAGAATCTTGGACAGAAATAGTAGGAGACATTTTTGGAGCACTGATACCAGCAGTGGGAATATCTCTGAATGCAAACAAAATTAGGAAATTATCAACAGTAGTGGATCGCTTGTCAACAAGCACCGCTGGAGGATTCTTATTGGTAAACACTGAAATGGTTGCCATGCGTGCTATGGTGATGCAAAATCGACTTGCCCTTGATATACTTTTAGCAACAGAGGGTGGAGTCTGTGGAATGCTGAAGGTTCAACATTGTTGCACTTACATTCCAGATGAAAGTAAAGATCTGAAGGTATACATTAGAAAAATTACCGAATTGCATGATGAAATTGTACCACTGGAGGTTGAAAGTGTTTGGGAAAGGATTGGAAAGAAGATATCAGCTATTAAGAATTTCTTAATTAAGATAGGTAGTACATTTATAGGTAAAATATTGTTTCCACTAACCTGTGTAATTTCAATATTTTAGTGATAAGATTAGGTTGTATTTGTTGTAAAAACTGTTAAAAAGAGAAAACCTAAGGAGAAAAGATAAGAAACAAGATAGAGAATTTGAAGAGATAGAATTGGAAGAATGGAAGGAGAGTATGTATAAATCAGCAAAAGAGAAGAATTAGGAGAAACTGAATTATGAATTATGAGCAAGAACATATTTTGAAAATTTCCGTAAAGATAAAATAACAACATTTTTGTAGGTGTGGTGATAAAATCACCAAAGCGGGGATTGCTGGAGCGGGTAATTCAGAATAATTTTGTATACCCTCTCCATTCTGCAGAATAATTGACTAATAGTAATTTTACTAATTGGTTTGCAGTGAATATTTACCAACCTTATTAATAAATGAATTACACGTGGGAGTTGCATATGCATGGCCTAATTAATATGTAAACTGAATTATGCACGCACTCTAATAATAGATAATTAGAATATTGCATGATATATGTTGCTTTTGTGGTGTATTTGTGATTTGTGCTTTATTAAGTAAGTATAAATCGCTTTGAGTGTTGCTTTCGCTAGATAAATACACACACATATGGGTATTAGCGAAGGAATAACATTTTATTAGTCATTTCTATGTATTAATTATGTTTTGTGTTTCTTTTGCTTAAGTTGACCATTTGGGCCTGCCATAAAATGGCCGACTCCTGTATCTGACGTGACTAACAACGCTCCACGAGGCATTGGGTGAAGTGCGCCTGCGGTAATGCCGGCAACAGTGGCCTCGTCTTGATCCTAACTAGACTGTACCCACCAAGGTCGCTCTGGGAAGCAAGCCAGCTTTTCAGAAGAACAATAAGATGTCTCTTAAAACCGGAACAAGCGGGAGTGATGACCTAAGGGACAATAATCCGTGTGAACTCTGTCAGACGATCTCTGATTATACAATCAGGAAAGCTCAAACCCAATATTTGATACTTTTTGGAAGTGATTTTATTATAAAAGACGGTAGAATAATGAGGTTGGGGTCGCCTTCTTTGATTTCCTGACGATATGCTGACGGAGAGGACGGTGACACTGCAGGACTGCTGTTTCCCCGAATCTTTGACGGACTGAATTACTGCCCAATCTCCTGATGAACTGAACTAATTAAATGGGCATAGATTGACGGGTACGCTCTTATGGTCCCTATCCCTTCGTTGGGACTGTAGCGTGCTGCAAGACAACCTGATTGACTTAGAGGACGACTTTTAGCCAGAATAGGTAAATATGGTAAATTGTGATTTGCATAATATTTCTTTCCAGGTCGTATTAATCTAGATAAAATTGATTATCAATCGTTCAAATGAGTTGTGTTGTTTATTCATGCGAAATGTTAAATTATTAGGGGATAAGGAAGAATTAGAAGTTCACTTCAACCCGCAACTAGCACAGATCCGTCGCGTCACATGGAAGGGATATATAGAAGGTTTTAGTATAGGATAAGTTAAACACAGTTATGTAAATTTTATCGTTCCCCTAGGTTAAAGATATTCCTTTCATGTCAGCGTTTGGAATAATCATCTCCCAGGAAAACAGACCAGTGAAGTGTGAATGTAGGTGTTATGGGCCCCACCAGTGAATGTATGGATTGAATGTGATAGTGAGATCTCTGGTCTGTAGTGAAGGGAGGATTTTGGATTCCACGCTGCATCAACGGGAGGAGCAGCGCTCGGGTCCACAGGTATTCCGCTGCTGTAAAGTGGAGTTAAACACTGCAGCAACTCTCCGTGTGCAAGGATAATAAGAGGATTAATCCCCGGCCGGCGGAGCTCACTCACAGAGCGGCCATTCTGCAACAAATATACTTGACTGCAAACCATACATTGCTGAAAGTACTAAATTATTGGTATATATCCTCAAAAAATGAGTCTTCATACATACAATGATTTAGTCAAAGAAACCCAGTACTAAATTAGGGCCATTATCCCACCTGGATGCAACGCCTAGGCTCGACCATGGCAAGCCCTGTTGACTGACATTCTCAGAATCCCTTTGACCCCTTAAAAGCAACCTGGTTCAGGGGTGTAACACAGGCCCCCGCATACCCTGCGGTGTGGGTGGCCCCAAAGCTCCCGGGGGCCCCCTCAGCACAATGCTCTGGCCCGGGAGCTCCTGATTGAGCCCCGAGGGGGCCCCTCCACATACCTTGCAGGGGGGCCCCCCTCAAGTTTCGTTACGCCACTGACCTGGTTCCAGAATAACTGACCACATTGCCTGAATCACTATCACTCTTAACCAGCACCATAAAAGCCAAAATGTTTTTTAAGCTGGCCTGTGTAGTATACAAGTCCTTACATGGGCAGCAATCTATCTGGCACACAAATTTCTTGCATCAGGAGATTCCCACTTACTTTGCTAACTTTCTCTGCCTGGAAACTTCGGGGCATATTTACAATGTTTGGCGCATCTCTGCAAATAAGCAGGAATGCGCCAGAACAGATGCGACACGCAAGTCTCTCCTTTGCGCCACCACAGATGCGTTGCATTTACAATGCGGCGCACTGTGGCGCAAGGATAGGCAGCTGCGTGTCACATCTTGTGGCGTAGGGGCGGTGCATTGCTGGAGTCGCGTCGCGAGCACAACGCAACTCCAGCAATGAACAAGGGACGCCCATACCTAACGTGGTGCACCACTCCTTACGCTTGCTTCAAGCAGGCGTAAGGTTTTGTCGTAGCGACCTCGGAAAAGTGACTCAGTGAAATCTTGTAGATTTCACTGCGTTACTTTTCCGAGGCGTTCCTGCGACAGAACGCCCACACTGCGATGGAACGCCCACATGAAACCTGACGCAGTTTTCATGTGGCACAATGCTTTACAACGTGATGCATCTGCCTAGATGCGTCACGTTGTAAATAAGTCGCTACGTGGTGCATGGTTTACGCCGCCGCTGCGTCACAAAAGTGACGCAACGGCAGCGTAAAAGTGTTGCAAGGGGCTTGTAAATCTACCCCTTCAAGCTTCAAGAAAGGAGAAAGTCTGAAGGGAGTGCTGTCAAAATCTGGGCATCTATCCACCAGCTATGAAGACGCACCCATCATATGACTAAGGAGCTTCAACAGCTACTGTTTCTCACCATTTCCAGCTGTGATCAGTTACAAACCAGTTGTCAGGGGTTGTCAAGAATTAGTGAGCTGAAATCATTGCATAGGAAGGGCAAACGAAGATATCCCACAGAGACTGAGTTGCACTCCACGGGGGAGCTCCGTTCTCTACCATCTCCTCTTATCCGACAGACTATAACCTGCCACTATGGCTGCTGCTCCTCTGATACTATCATTTCTATCTTTTATGTTATGTTTTTCAGCTATTAACCTCCATATGTTATGTGCTATTTACATTACTATACTATAGTAACTTGTACTGCTATTTATAATGTTCTACTGCCCTGGAGGGTTGGTTTACAGTAGATAAACCCTGAAAATAAACAAAAGTAATTGCAGGTCAGGCACTGTCTCCATTCTCTCCCCAACGAGTCCTCAACCTGGGGTTTTCCCTTCCTGCTTGGATAGCTCTCCTTCAGGAGTTGGAAGTCAGCTGTTTATGCTACACAGCAGAAGCCAGAGTGCATTAGACTCTGTTGGAGCTCAAGGAGATCTGGCTAGCCATCAAAGCCTTCCTACTGCAAGCAAAGAACTGTCAGGTAATGGTTTGCATGGATAATACAAAGACCCTGTATTAGAACTGCGAGCAGAGAGGGGCAAGGACTCTTCCTTTAGCTCTAGCAGCTGATCTGTAGCAGTGGGCCCTGAAATACATCCTGAGACAGTTCAGCTAAAGCTGCACCTGGAATCAGTGTTTGCACCTACAATGCTGCAGACAGCTACCAGTAACGGGAGAGGCACAACAGCCCACTGTCACTTATACTAGCCTGCTGGTGAATGCTGCAGTGGAATATGTTTGCATCTGATGAGGACTTCAGATCTCTCCTTCACACCAGCAGATGGAGTTACCCCAGGGTCCCATGAAGCGGTCTTTTCAACAAGATTATATTTATTTAGTTTTATATAGCACGAACTTGACCCGAATCGGGTATCAGAGCACTTTACATAGCACCAGTTGCATTACAGGAGGATACATTCGTTTTTGTTAGGAACGGAGAGATTAAGTGATTTGCCCGGAATCACAGGATGTTCAGCATCATTGCCGAGACTCGAACCCAGTTCCCCAGATTCAAAGTTGGCCGCCCTAGCCGTTAGGCCAACTCCTCTCCCCTAGAAGATGATTTGACACATTTTTTTTTTTAATAACTTTCCTCCATTTCCATACAGTCTGGGGAACCGTCCACAGTGATTTGAATGGCACCGGCTTGGGCCGGAGAACACACATTCTTAGAGCTTTGGGAAGTGTAGATCTGGACCCAGATGCCTCGTCTGGTACCCTGGTGCAGGTGAGTGGCTCAGTATCTTGGCACAGTCCTTGCTATAAATGCGTTGGTCAGAACTCGGAGCTTGACTTTTAGACCGGTCACAGAGAATATCCAGGGCTCCTCCTACTTTGCATCTTATGTGTTGAAAAGGAATCATTTTACTGTATTGGCACAACTGAAAAAACTGGACCTACTTTCAGAATTTCCACAACAGTACTTGCCCTATCTTCTCCCTTTAGCAAGAGCTGGACTCAAATACTTATGAATCAGAGTATATCTGGCTGCCATCCTTAGATACTTAAGGAAATCAAAGTGTCCATCTGTAGGAAGGTGGAATCTGACTATATGGTTACCCCCATTGTTTTCCTGGTGTTTGAATGGTTTTTGACTAGTCTGGCTGGGATCCTGCTAACCAGGACCCCAGCCTATCTGCTTCCTCTCTGAAACTTATGTGAGTACCCTAGGTACATACCAATTGGATACTGAGGACAGCCTATCAGCCCCTTGTAGATGGTACCCAGGGCATGGGTCCCTCAGAGGCCTACCAGGGGCTGCAGCACTTATTGTGCCACCCCTGGGACAGCCATACAAACTGACACCACCAGACCACTACTGTAGTCTGGGTAAGGTGGTGCTTGCACCCCTTACAGGGATATAGGCACCCTGTATCCCACTTAATTACAACACATATATCCTCATAGGTCACCCCTAAAGCAGGCCTTGCTAATCCTACAAGGCAGGGTGCTGAGATATGTGTGAGGGGGAGCCCCTACCTGAGTAGGGCCCCTCTGCAACCTTCATTAAAACTAGTGCGAGGTTGTTTGTAGTGCAGCCATACCATATACTCTTAACCGCATTATAAGTAATCGCGATAGCGTGATAACTTAAGAGTGGCTGCACAGAACCATGTCATGTTTGGTGTCAAACATGTAGGAATCCTACCCCCAGTCCAGCCATGGGCATGATTCCCCCCTGCTAGAGGGGCGAGATGGTAAAAGCGGCAGAATTTAGACACCAATTTAAAAGTGCACACGTAATACAAAATGGATGCTACCCGCCACCTACATGACTCTGGCTGCCTGTTGCTGGGCAGAACTCCAGCCACGGCAGCTGGACAATAGGGATCTTGTTGCAGGGAGGTGTTCCCACCTCCCCAGACAGACTATGTGGATTGGAACTGGGTGGGTGCACCACAGGATGCCTTTCAAAGTTGCACGTAGGCTGCTCTAGCGCCTACATTCTGCATACACCGCCTGGAACCGGTTCAGGGGCATCCTGTCCCCTGCCCAGGCGGGAAACACACAAAGGGGAGAGGGTGTAGCCACCCTTTCCCGCCTGAACTCTCATTGTGGGCTCTGATTTAGCCACCCCCCTATACCTCTGGATAAAGGTGGGTGCAGGGTCCCCAGAGCCACAGATTATTCTTGAACTTCACAGACTTGAACTTTGACTTGCTGCCGCACAGCTGACTAAAGAAATCTCCCTTGGGGTAAAGGAGTTACCCCCCTGCTTGGCAGGCACCTGTAACACTGCAAGTGACCTGTTTGGAACTTTGCTGCTCCTACGGACATCGACGACTCCTATCTACCTTGAGGTGGGTTTTCAAGCATCCCAGAGGCCAGTGAGTGTGCACAGCAAAGCTCAGCACCGTGGACCCCGTGGGTGCCGAGATCCCCAATACCCCAGGACACCGGCCACCTCTTGCACAGCACAAGAACCCGATCAGTGGGGAAGTTGTGCTTTGGCCCATTATTGAGCCAACCTCTCAGCATCATCTGTGCCAAAGATCGACGCCCTAGCCCGCTCCGGCGACCCGTGGGCGCATCTTTACGCACGCCAAATTGTTGCCTCCCACGGTCCCTTGTCTCTCGACTGGTGGGCCCTAGCGGAGGTCAATCTCTACTTCCAAGAGTTCCCCTGGTTTCTCCACGCCTGCTTTTCAGTCTCCTTGCTGGAGACCTCGCTCAGACCTTGTGGGTCTGCACCAGTAGCTGATTTGTGATTCTTGCGTGGGTTGTGGTTGCCAAGGCTTAGTGGATCCAATCCGGATACTAACACCGCAGCGACCCTCATCCTTCATGGGACAGTCCACCTGGAAGCACCCGACATTGAAGGGCTCTTTCTCCTGAGCTCCCTGGTCACTGTGCCGTGACCCAGACTCTGTCCCCTCTGCTTTCAGGTCCTTCTCTTCAAGATCTACATCTTCAATCTTCACGACATCGACGACGCTTCTTTTCCCATTGAAAACCAGCCCGGGACCCGACATCGAAAACGACCTATGCACCCGGCTTCCCTGGGGCAGGTAACAGTGGTACCTCGGTACTCTCGTGGGTGTGGGCCCTTCAAAAGCTTAACTCTAAACTCTTGAACTTGAACTCCTGCTAGAAGTGTTTTTAAACTTGTAAATTTCAACCGCGACATTCTCCATAGGGTTTAATAGAGATCCCGACAGTAGCTTATACCACTGCACGCGTCTCCCGTGGGTCCCCTTCCTCACTACCTTGGGTGGTTTCACAAGGGGCCAGCGACCCTAAATGCCCTAGGCACTGTCTGTAGAATTGTCGTGGTTCTTATACCACTTTTTTAATATATGGTTTGGTCCCCCCCCTGGGGCCCTATGATTCCAGTGCTATATATTGTAACTATCAATGCTTGTTTGAATTGTAACTTTACCTCCAGCCTCATAAAGAGACTAATGGGATTATTCTTAGAATAAATACATATATTTTATATATATACCTGTGTGGACTACTCTTTCATTTGGTCATTCAAGAGGTTATCTATGGTAAAACAATAAGCTTACCACTCCTTCAAGACTTAGCCTGAAGGCTGCTCTCCACAGCTACCACTAGGATAGCTTTCTTTAAAGGTTGTCTTTTAACCTATCACCATAAGAGTCGAATTGGACTGGTGCAAGGTGGCCACTATAACTAGTGACCAGCATATGGCTGGCCAACTTCTCACACCATCTTTATTTTCTTCAGTATTTTCAGCCTTCATGAGGGGACGTTTTCAATATGTTCCACCAGTAAGACTTTGTCATAAGAGCTGATTCTGGTGCTGACTACTAAAAAACAATTTGGAACCCATTAATAGGAGCCCCATCCAGCATTTGTCTTGGAAGACTGCTTTCGTGCTCGCTGTCACAAGAGTCAGATAAGTGAACAAGATGCACACCTTTTGCTGTAAAGGGCCTTACTTTAGTTTCTTCAAGGATAGGATGGTCCACAGACCTAGGAACATTTGTTCCCAAACTACCCTTTTCAGTTTATCTGAATCAATGTCATCATCTAATTTATTTGCACAGCCATCTACTGCAGCAGTTACTCGACTTCAAATATACTATCTTTGGCAACTTTGAGCAAATCTTAAAGAAACAAGTTTACACACTGGTGTAGGAAGACCCTTTCCCAGTGTGGTAGAGTTCTCTCAGTGAGGGCTTCTTTGCTGGAGTGACTGAGAGAAATCTGGAGAGCGGTGACTTTCAGGCAGACTCACGCCATGGCCAAGTATTGTTGCCTTGGTGTAGAGTCCAGACCAGAGTCTACGGCAGAGAACATGTCAGTTCAGTACCTTTTCATATAAGATGAGCCTCATCACCCGCGGTCGGTTTCTCTGCTACTGTTCTGTAGCCATAATTTACGCTTGTACATATTCGAAAGATCCAGTATTGCTAAACACAGATGAGTATGGTATCTTATATACATTAATTTGCAACTAGCATCTCCTCCCATTTCATGGGGCTTTGTAAAATATTAATGTTTGATGAGCTTTGAAAATCTAAGCAGTTAAGAGTAAGTGTTGGGTGGAAGACCCTTGTCTTTATTCGACTAATTGTCTGGAGTTCGTCACATAATGAAGAAGGTAGACTACACGTAGTATGCAGCGGATTTCAATGTTAATTAGCTGTACATTTGTACAGCTGTGTAAGCAATGACTACAGAGGAACCACATCCTGATGTGGAATAATTCAAGCATGTGAATCTATGAAAGTTACCAACGCTATATAACTTTAGTTGGAGGTGACAACATATATCATTGCAGCCCTGCTCTGAAATGTCCTGATTGTGCAAATGTGCAGAGCAGCTACCGAGAGATCAGTCACCACGTTTGTGGAGCACTGTTGATTACATTCAGACACCTGCTCGAATAGTTCAAGCTTCTATGCAGAGCCTACTTTCTTATTTGAATTTTATCTTCTTGCTGTTCACCACTTTCCAACTCTTCTGCCTAGACTTTCACTCTAGAAGTGATAAAAAGGAGCTTGCTGTTCTTTTAGTTTTCAGGATTAGCTGTAAAGATTCTGTAAAGAAGGAAAAGTTACTAGAGATCCTAGTGCACCATTGTGGGAATCTTAAATGAATTATTTGCATGCTTCCATTGAAGAAAGCAGCAACGTGGCCTTAGGCGGACACCCTTCTGTTGATATCCTAATGGAATGAGCAAGCTAAGTTTCACAGTCCTATAATATTTCAATTAAAATTGTCACCTATAACCAGAAAAGAGCAGACTCCTTTGTTAGACGTTCCTAACGCCCACGGGTAGAGCTAGCTTTCAAATGCCAAAGCAGTGCATTTGGGTGGCAGAGTGAACCTGGGGCCTTAAAGGCACAGTGGAGTTTTCTCTTGGTAAGAAGCAATCCGCGCATTTCCGTTTTTTAGTTTTAAACAACGATTAATCATAAAATGTTGTAGGTTGCTGCTTCTCCATTATCAATTTTAGGGTTTAATTGCTTACCTCGGAAAGGAAATCCTACATATATAGACACTGATGCTAAATAAAAAACAGAGAACAAAAAGATTGTCTCTTGAAAATGTGTGTGTATTGATGCTCATAAACTCTACTATATAATATATATTCCCATGACAAAACTAGGATTAAAAGTAAGCAAATGTTCAGTCTTTTTATTCTTCAACACCCCCACTTGCTTGTTCATGGCTGCACGTGCCACGTGTGCTGCATTGACTAATATTGTCATTTATTTATTTATTTAAGGTCACTTATATCGCGCACGAATCATCCCCAAGGGGGATCTCTGGGCGCTGGTCATGGTTGCCATTTATAGGGGAAGATATAACTGCAGAAGGCAAAAGGCAGCTTACCTTGTTTGTGGTAAGTTATACAGCATGTGGACTCTAGCATGTATCACTTGCATGTTTGAGCTTCCTTCTCCTGCTCAACTAAGACACTAATACTTTGTTGTTTATGTTACGTCACTTGCTGCTCTGTACAGCTCTGCTTTGTGTGCCAAGTCCTGATCTCCAGCTGCTCCTGGACTATAATCCAAACTTTATTTAGGGTAATGTACCCATTTGACCCCCTGTGCTTCCAGCTGCAGTAGTACAAGTGCCTATTAACACACAAAAGATGATAGGATGATTGTTGTCAATTTCTCTGGGTAATATTCCAATCGTCTCCATCCACTGTGCCACTCTAGACAGAGACCCACGTTCTGCAAATCTGTCATGACTGCTCCTCATCGGAACAGTCGACGCTGAGCCACCGGACGAGGCACCCTCCAGAAGGGAACACAAGCAGCCCCAGACTGGTTTTGGCCTTGTTAGGATGGCTTGGATCCTGAGGCACAGCAAGCAAGATACCCATACCTGGGCACACCTTCAGGCGTGTAAGCGTTACATCAGACACACCCACGGCAGTGGGAGGAATGTCTGTAAATAGACCCCCTTGCAAGGGTTCTTGGCAGCATCCCAACCCATTGTTTTTCATCCACTGTGCCACTCTGGACAGAGGCTTGCTTATGCAGTGCTGATCTTCCTCCTCATGTCCCAGGCCATCTCAAACTGGCAGGTAAGGTACTTGTTAAGAATGAGGGGCTCCTCAGGGTCCGGGCGACGTAATAGGGGTCCACCTCCCGATATCCCCGAGCTCCAACCTGAAGGTTACAGAGCCCAGAGGCGATCAGGCGAGGGAAAACAGGAAGGGGGGAAAGGACAGCAGGGAATAGAACCTGAAAGACAAATGGCACAACAGTTACATAGGAGTCACCTCAGATAGCTACTCTCATATAAGTCTCAGTAAGAAAGGTAGTTACCAGGTGTGGTGGGAATCCTTCCCCGCGATCACTGAGATACCTCTCTCAGGACCGCCAAAATCTCTCTCCAGTACCCAGGCCTATTCTGGGTCTGTCAGCCACCACACTCCGCCACAGTCATGCACGCAATGGCTTGAGCCTCAGTCTTCCTTCAGACCAACGTTAAGTACTGCACACTCTGTTGCCCATACAGTTCCTATGCACTGACTGTTGGCTTCCACGGTGTATATACCGCCGCCTGATATTTACAAAAGTTAGCGCTCCTTCACTCCTGTGAGGATCAACACGCTATGAGTCTTGCCTCCCAAATGTACAACCGCTCCTCGTTGGTTGATCCTTACCACGAGTACAGCCTGGGGGAGCGAAGCCTTTCCCACCCCTTGCCTGTAATGAGCGCTAGGTCTACCTGCTCAGCCGAGCAAGTCTTGGTCTTGTCTCTCCTCCTCCGGTCCCGGAGGGGGTCGGTGTGGGGTGCGAAGTACCCCCAAACTAGTTCATGTCCTTTGCACCTCCTATGGTGCCCCCAAGAGAAACCGCTCCTCGGCGGACTACTTGTTCTGCTCTCTCGTCAACCCTTGGGTTGCGAGCGCTTTATTTCGGGAAAGGGAGCCAGGGAATGTTTCCTACCTGCTCCGGAACGAATCTCGGCAGTCGCGGGACGTTGGCCTTCCGCTTCCCGCGGGCGTCCGTCTGCCCGGTGCCTTCAACCACTGGTGCTCTCTGTGGAATGGATACGCAGCTCCGCTCCTCGGCGGCGAACACGGAAGTTCCTCCTGAAAGAAGAATAACGCACACCTTCGGCTGTGGGGGACGTCGTTATAAGGACGTCTACTTCCGGGTCCCCGAGGCTGCTGGGAAATGTAGTCTAAACGCTAGGTAGGCGCGTCGGCCTACGAATCCTGACAGAAGGCCCTCCTCCCAAGCGCCTCCTAGCCCCCGGCTTCCCCGGATGCCTGGTATAGAAGCGCCTCACCGCGAGCGGCGCGTGCACCGCCTCCGCGGGTTCCCAGGAGTCGTCCTCCGCAGTGTACCCCTTCCACGCGATCAAGAACCACAACTTGCCCCTGCGAAACTTCGCGTCAAGGACGCTCCTGACTTCATACTCCAAACCTTGCTCACCCCAAACCGGTGGTGGGGCTCTCCTCCTAGCTGTCACCGCCGGTTTCAGCAGGCTACAATGGAAAACGGGGTGGATCCTGAGAGATCCCGGAAGCCGGAGTCGATAAGCCACCGGATTGACTTGCCTGACCACCGCATAAGGCCCGATGTATTTCGGGTGAAAAATGCTGCGAAGCTTGAACCTGATGTTCTTGGTGGACAGCCACACTCTGTCACCTACCGCATACTGGGGACCTTCAATCCTTGTCTTATCAGCCCACCTTTTGTATGATAGCTTGGCTGCCCGTAGAGCACGGTGCACCTTCCAATGCAACCGTCTGAGAGCGCGGACATGCTCCTGCACCGAAGGATGATCGGACACCTCTATTGGTATATCAACTGGGAGCGTCTTGGCGTTGAACCCGAAATTCGCCATAAACGGGGACATGCCTGTCGAACTGTGTAGGGCGTTGTTATAAGACAGCTCCGCCAACCAAAGCCAGGATACCCAAGAGCCCTGTGCTTCAGCCACATAGCACCTCAGGAACTGTTTCAGAGTTTGATTCAGGCGCTCCGTCTGTCCGTCGGTCTGTGGATGAAAGCTGGTTGATGTGGCCGACTCCACTTGCAGCGCCTTACACCAAGTCTTCCAGAAACTGGCTATAAATTGAGGGCCTCGGTCCGACACGATCACCGACGGTAGTCCGTGGAATCTCACCACATGAGTCAACAACAGTTGGGCGGTCTGACCTGCCATAGGGAGGTTTTTACATGGGACGAAATGGCCCATCTTGGTCAAACTGTCCACCACCACCAGGATTGCCGCGCACCCCTGATCCATGGGGAGACCGGTGACAAAATCCAGACTGATGTTCCTCTAGGGCTGTTTGGGAGTGGGCAGTGGAAGTAGTGTCCCCTTCTTACGGCATCTCTCACCTTTGAAGCGGGCGCATGTTTCGCATTGCCGCACCCACTTGTGTATGTCTTGGGTCATGTTGTCCCACCAGAAATGCCGTTTCATGGCCTCCACCGATTTCCTGATTCCTGGATGACCCGCCACAGGCGACACGTGACACCACTGGAACGCCTGGTGTTGCAGTTCGGGCGTGGGCAGGAACAGCCTGTTTCGATGAAAGGGGAGCCCCTTCTTCAGGATTCGCACTGTGTCACTCTGAGCCCACTTCTTCCAGTCAGCCACGGAACGGCTGATTCGTACCTCTTCCACAAATTGATCTGCCCTCAACACACAGATGACCTTGGACGGGTTAATGATAGCCACCGGCGCTGGGGCGAGATGGTCCTCCTCCATGGACTGTCGAGACAGCGCGTCTGCCTTCTTATTCTCGGAGCCTGGCCTAAAAGTGATTTGGAAGTCATATTCCTCGAAAAAGAGAGTCCACCGCATTTGTCTGGGTGTCAAATGCCTGGCCGTCTTCATGAACTGAAGATTTCGGTGGTCGGAATACACCGTCACTGTGTGTTGCGCTCCCCACAAGTAGTGCCGCCACTCTTGGAAGGCTTTTTTTATTGACAGCAGTTCCTTCTCTGCAATTGTATAGTTTGATTCTGCCTTGTCCAGTTTTTTTGAAAGAAAGGCTACCGGGTGCAACCTCCCTGTGATCTTATCGCGTTAAGACAGGATGGCCCCTATGGCCTCGTCCGACGCATCTGCTTCCACTATGAACGGAAGGTCCGTCTGCGGGTGTCGGAGGATGGGAGCCGAGGTGAAAGCTGTCTTGAGGCGCTCGAAAGCCTGGGTGGCTTCACTGGTCCACACAAACGGCACTCCCTTGCGAAGCAGGCGAGTTATGGGCACGGCGATCTGGGAGAATTCCTGTATGAATCTGCGATAATAGTTCGCGAAGCCCAGAAAACTCTGAACGTCCCGCACTGTCCCGGGGACGGGCCATTCGCGTATCGCCTTCACCTTTCTTTCCGACATATTCAACCCATTCGGACTCAGAATCACTCCCAGGAACTCCACCGTGTCCACCCCAAACTCGCACTTACTGAGCTTACAGTACAACTTATTCTCTCTTAGTTTCTCCAAAATCAAACCTACGTGTCTGGTGTGTTCCTCCACTGTGGAGGAATAGATCAAAATGTCATCAATGTAGACGACTACAAAGATGTCCATGTACTCTCGCATGACTTCGTTCAAGAAAAACTGGAATGCCGCCGGGGCATTACAGAGCCCGAACGGCATCACCAGATATTCATAGAGCCCAAACCGGGTCTTGAACGCCGTCTTCCACTCATCCCCCTGTCTGACCCTTACCAAGTGATAGGCCCCTCGCAGGTCTAGCCGAGTGTAAATGACTGCCTTACGCACTTGATCCAACAGGACGCTGATAAGTGGCAACGGGTACCTATTCCTGACGGTGTTCTTGTTCAGACTCCGGTAATCGCAACAGGCTCTCAGCTCGCCGTTGGCTTTAGCTATAAAAAACAGGGGTGAGGCTGCAGGGGAGCGGGATGGCCTGATAAATCCTAGTGCCAGGTAGTGGTCTAAGTACTCCCTCAGATGTCGTGTTTCCGGCTCTGACAGTGCATATACCCTACACGTGGGGATGACTGCTCCCTCCACCAGGTCAATCCGACAATCGTATGTCCTATGTGGAGGAAGACGTTCCGCCTGTCTCTTATTGAACACGTCTTCATAACCTGAATACTCAACCGGCAATTCCACCTCTTTTTCTGCCGCCGTCGCAACACAAAAAGGGTATGTCAAGGCCAGGGCAATCGCTTGATGTTCTTGTAGACATCTGTCCACACAACCTGGTGAAAGAAACCGGACTGTCCGGGCCTTCCAATCCACCGTCGGGTTGTGGCAACAGAACCACGGCATTCCTAGAATAACCTCATATTGAGGGGCCTCTATGATGTTTAATTCAATGACTTCTATATGGAGATTGGGCCCATCTCTTAGGGACATCTTCAGGCTTTCTGTATGGAGCGTAATGCGACCAGACTTCAATGGCTTTCCATCTACGGCCAGTACTTCTTCCGGGGATTCCCTGGGGACTACCCCTATCGCTAAAGAATGCACCAACCCCTGATCGATAAAGTTGCCAGTGGCCCCTGAGTCCAACATTACCAGGACCTGATGCACCTGCGGCCCTACTTCTAGTCTGGCCTGTAACACTATGTGGGCTTCCGTGTGGGTGGACCGAGTCGTGGTCAACGAAGGTATTCTCCACTCCGTATCCCCCGAGGGCCCCATCGGGCCTCTCTCCAGACCGCTGTTTTCTTTACTCAAGGTAGACACCGCTGCCCTCTTTCCTCTGTATGACAGATGGGTGGTTTTGGGTTTCGCTGGACATTCGCGCACGAAATGCCCGCGTTTACCACAATACATACAAAGGCCTAGGGTACGGCGGCTTTCCCTTTCGGTTTTGGACAAAGGGGCTCTCACTGCTCCCACCTCCATTGGTTCGCTGTCAGAGGCCAGCGGAGCCGTTTCTCTCCGGGTGGATCTGTAAGTGGACCCTATCCCTCTGTATCTATCCCCCCCCCTTTCCGCCATGCGCCCATCCAGTCGCAATACCAGATTCATCATGGCGGTGCATGTGGTAGGCTGGGGGTCAATCTGGGCCACTAGGTCTTTGAGATCTTCGCTCAATCCCTGGTAGAACAAGGACATCCGCTTTTCTTCGGGCCATGACGCCTCCGCCACCAACCGGTTAAACGAGGTGAGGTAGGTAGCCAGGTCGCTCTTTCCTTGCCTCAAGGATAGCAATTCTCTGTCGGTACTGAACGTGGTGGTTCGTCTATCGAACACCGCTTCAAATGCCGCTCTGAACGCGTCCCAATCGGACAGAACCACATCATTGTTTCTGACCAACGGGACCGCCCAAGACGCGGCGTCTCCTACTAGATAGGATATCGCAAACGCCACCCGTGAGTGATTGGTGGGAAAAGAGGAGGGCTTACACGAGAAGTGAAGCATAATCTGGGTCAAGAAGACTTGAATCTTTTGGGGATCTCCGGAGTACCGTTCCGGACTGGCTAAGGGAATGGGCGGTGGCACCGTCACCTGAATCTGCGGGCCGCCCCCTGGGGACGTATCGAAGGGGTTACGTGTCAATCTGTCTACCCTGTCTCTCAGGGCTGCCGTCTCGGTTCGCGATGCCACTAGTTCCTGCTGGACCAAGGCTAATGCCTGCACTACGTCCTCTAAGGTGGCCATGTCGTACACCTCGGACCGGGAGGAGCACGATTCGTGGGTGCGTTATTCTGTTAAGAATGAGGGGCTCCTCAGGGTCCGGGCGACGTAATAGGGGTCCACCTCCCGATATCCCCGAGCTCCAACCTGAAGGTTACAGAGCCCAGAGGCGATCAGGCGAGGGAAAACAGGAAGGGGGGAAAGGACAGCAGGGAATAGAACCTGAAAGACAAATGGCACAACAGTTACATAGGAGTCACCTCAGATAGCTACTCTCATATAAGTCTCACTAAGAAAGGTAGTTACCAGGTGTGGTGGGAATCCTTCCCCGCGATCACTGAGATACCTCTCTCAGGACCGCCAAAATCTCTCTCCAGTACCCAGGCCTATTCTGGGTCTGTCAGCCACCACACTCCGCCACAGTCATGCACGCAATGGCTTGAGCCTCAGTCTTCCTTCAGACCAACGTTAAGTACTGCACACTCTGTTGCCCATACAGTTCCTATGCACTGACTGTTGGCTTCCACGGTGTATATACCGCCGCCTGATATTTACAAAAGTTAGCGCTCCTTCACTCCTGTGAGGATCAACACGCTACGAGTCTTGCCTCCCAAATGTACAACCGCTCCTCGTTGGTTGATCCTTACCACGAGTACAGCCTGGGGGAGCGAAGCCTTTCCCACCCCTTGCCTGTAATGAGCGCTAGGTCTACCTGCTCAGCCGAGCAAGTCTTGGTCTTGTCTCTCCTCCTCCGGTCCCGGAGGGGGTCGGTGTGGGGTGCGAAGTACCCCCGAACTAGTTCATGTCCTTTGCACCTCCTATGGTGCCCCCAAGAGAAACCGCTCCTCGGCGGACTACTAGTTCTGCTCTCTCGTCAACCCTTGGGTTGCGAGCGCTTTATTTCGGGAAAGGGAGCCAGGGAATGTTTCCTACCTGCTCCGGAACGAATCTCGGCAGTCGCGGGACGTTGGCCTTCCGCTTCCCGCGGGCGTCCGTCTGCCCGGTGCCTTCAACCACTGGTGCTCTCTGTGAAATGGATACGCAGCTCCGCTCCTCGGCGGCGAACACGGAAGTTCCTCCTGAAAGAAGAATAACGCACACCTTCGGCTGTGGGGGACGTCGTTATAAGGACGTCTACTTCCGGGTCCCCGAGGCTGCTGGGAAATGTAGTCTAAACGCTAGGTAGGCGCGTCGGCCTACGAATCCTGACAGTACTCTCCCTTGCCTATATATACAGGTGCATTGAGATTCTGTGAATGCACCTCAGTCCAGACTTGCAGCACATGTCATTCCAGTACTGGGGTCTGCACACAACTCTGCCACTGCACTTCAGTATTCAGCCCTAGAACCCTCTGCTATTACGGGCCCACTTACACTTCAGTGCACCCAACCCTCACATCCAGCAACAACCCCATCCCGCCCCCTCGCCCCCAGCTGCTCCAGTACTGGGCTCCTCAGTACTCTCTGTAATGTTATACATAGCTCTGCCATTTCATGCTTAACCTAACGTTTGCCATCTTTTGTATCTTGGCTACTCCATTCCAGGCTTGAGTTTCGGTTTCAGTGGTTATAAAGAAATGATAACCAAAAATGTTTCTGCCTTTTTAACTTTAACATTCTTTGCAGATACACTATGTGCTTTTTCTGTAGTAGGGTTCATGTGCAGGTTTGTCATAATATCACAGTCCTGAACTTTAGCTAGCTTTGTTGTTTTTTTAACTAGATGCTGCTCATAACCAAGTCCTTCTAAAACACATAGGGCCCGATTCACAGAACTAACTTAAAACAAAATCCTAAACTTACTACTTTTGGTATTCACAGAAGGCATTTAGTTGTAGTAAAGTTAGGATTTTGTCTTAAGTTTGTCTTAAGTCTGTCTTAAGTCTGTCCTAAGTTTGTCTTAAGTTTGTCTTAAGACTGTCTTAAGTCTGTCCTAAGTTTGTCTTAAGACTGTCTTAAGTCAAACTTAAGACAAAATCCTAACTTTACTACTACTAAATGCCTTCTGTGAATACCAAAAGTAGTAGGACAGATTCAAGACAGACTTAAGACAGTCTTAAGACAGACTTAAGACAGACTTAAGACAGACTTAAGACAGACTTAAGACAGACTTAAGACAGACTTAGGACAGACTTAGGACAGACTTAAGACAGACTTAAGACAGACTTAAGACAGACTTAAGACAAAATCCTAACTTTACTAGTAGTAAATGCCTTGTGTGAATACCAAAAGTACTAAGTTTAGGATTTTGCCTTAAGTTTGTTCTGTGAATCGGGCCCTGTCTTATCAATTAATGACTATCCGTTAAAAACACATGAGAAACTTTGATGCCACTCACATCACTCCGCTGCCTCCCCACGAATTCCAGATGCCCTGGAGTTTGTAGCAGCCTCCAGAAGGAGGAGATAAACTACAGCAGAGCGACATTCTAGCACGTGACAACAGTTTTTAGAGCCGAGTGAACATTCCAATGGCACAGATGGTGTTGGCATGCCGCTGTAGGGTGCATATGTGGCTTCTGTATCATGAACTGTCCGGGGTGGATAGGAGACAGTATCAGCTTGTGAAAGGGACTGGATTTGTAATGTGAAAGCTTCATTTGGAAGTCCCTGATGCTAACCACCAATATTGAAGCCAGTTCCTGCCTTATTGGTGGCTAACAGTGCATGTTTCCCACAACCCCGCCTGTCATTGTTTGCTCAGTAGTCCACCATGGCTGTGAGTAGGCCTGCAGGGGTGGCTAGGCTGCACTTCAGAGATTAGGGGGTCTGCAGCAATCGGCCACAACTTTGTAAACCATGTGACAAGATGTCAAAATATTTACCGAGGATGAAAACCTATAACCCACCTAATCGATCTGTGGCTTATCCTCTGTGACGGGGTAGGCCTCCAAAGGTACGTCAAAGAGTAGTCTGCCGTGTAGCATGATCAGATATTCACTTTTAGCAAATTCTAATAAATATTGTCCGATCGATACCTTTGGGGACTTTCTGGTGCAGAAAATGTAGTTTTTTTACACAAAGTACAAATCAGAGGCGATACCTCTCTGCTTACACCCATGTGTCTGTTAATATACAGCAGACATGAAGGAGTTTACTCTCTCCTAAAAAACAGTCCAAAGGAAGAAATGAAGTGTGTGTCTTATTCGTTAATGTAGCACGTGTAGACCCCAGAGCATCGTCTGTGATATCACAAGTCTGATGTCTCCCAGTGCAGCCAGGCTTGTTGCCCTTTCTTTGTAAGTTGGACCTGATGCCCTCATAGGGTGACTGGGACCTGTGTCTCCATATGGAGATTTGCCGATCCTGCTCAGTTGGCAGTGATGGCCATGAAGTGGACTAGCTACAGGCTCAATTTAATAAGAGGAGGTCAACTCGGTCTCCTTGTAGGACAGTGGAACTCTCCTCTATAACCGGGCCTGTGTCCCTGAGAGTAAATGGGCACCAGTATCACATAAGGGAGATGGGCTCTTTTATGGGTATGGTGTTTTCCTGGGGTAGTTTTTAGTGGTCTCATCACAGAGCATTGGTCTTTTATGTTGTTTTGAGTATACCCAGGTAGCCCAGTTGTTGAGTCTAGTGTCAAAAGGAGCAGAACCGTTATATGGTCAGTGAACCAGAATACTTCAGATGATGATGTCTTCCAGATGTTGAGCTCTGCATGTCTGTAAACCCAGCCTTTGGATAATGCCTCTTCCGTAGGCTAGTTTTGATTCTACCCTAGAAGTTGGAAGGGGGTGCTTAGATATTTTTTTAATTGAATTCTGTTCTTAAATACAAAAAGATAATTTAGAATTAAGCTGATCTTTAGGACAGATAACATTGATGCAAAACTGTGAAGTAAAATTCTGCAGGGAGTATCTGAAATGAGAGAGGAGGAGCTAGGGTCCTAAGGTGAAGCAACGTTTGGTGAGTGAAGACCAGGAAGGAAATGAAAACACAGGTGGGGACGTTAAGAGAGTAACTTTCTCCAGGACTGGATCTTTCATAGATTTAATTACTATAACTACCCGCCATCATCAGCCTGAGCTGGGAAGCTTGATGATGGGTACTAATTCAAGCATGTGAATGTAATACCAACTCTGGAGAACTGTATTAAGCAATCCTTTCCTATAGTCTCTTCAGCTTCTGTCCTGCTCATTCCAGATGTGCTGACGCCATGCGCATTTCCAGACCAACATGCAGTACTCTCTACATTTTAAACTTCTCCGCTGCCGTGTTCTAATGGTTCCTATTTAACAGATTCTTTTTGTCTCTTTTTGGGCCCATGTTTATTTGAGGTTATATGTAAAACACTCAATGGTTGGTTACTTTTCTGCAATGAGACCACACTTATCAGCTAGATTTACACCAGTTGTACCTTTGACATGATCAATTCGTGATTTTGCTGCTTGTCTACTATTGTTGAAGGTATGGAACAAATTCAAACCTACATGTGTAATGAACCGGAAAACCTTGCGTTCTTGATACATAATAACAAATCACACTGTCTTTTCTGGTTTTGGGTCGCATTTAGATCAATGTCACTGTAGGTCAAGTTCTCTGTGTCGTCTAACCCAATTATGATAGAAAACAATTACTACTCATTGTGTCCGTCATGCATAGATTGACATGCCCCTGATGCAGGATATTGAGTATGTAAACAAAGAGTTTCTTGCATTCTACTCCTGTTTAAATCCAGTGTCAAAATCTCCTACCTCTTTAATCATAAAGGCATTCTTAATATAAAATGTTCTTCCCATTTCAGTAGATATAAGTTTCCCAACCTATGTGCTTGTGAAGCCAGTGCCCTCTACATTAGCATTAACCTGAGGGGAAACAATGCTGCAAACCTTTAAATATTGGAATTTACTGTTTATGATTACTTGCCTTTCTTCGAAGAGTCCACGCTACATCGATGGTCCAGTGACTGTTCCGAGACTCTGTGGACCAGTACTTTATATAATGTGCCTTTTAGATGAAAAGGTTCACATCCATCTGGAGCTTGAATCATGATGGTGGACTACACAGGAGGGTTATCTGTGAAATGTGCTTTACATACCAATTTATCCAATTGTACATGTGGTGATTGGTTTCGGAATCTTAACGCTTTCAAGATACGTTTTCAGCATGGAATGAGAATGCCTTCCACCTTCCGGCATTCCTTTCGCCACAAGGGCAACCAGAAAGTTCCTGAAGGACAGACTTATGGGAAAAAATGCAGTGTGTTAGATGCAATGTCTTGGATGTGTCCTAGAATTTACCAGAAGACTAAAGAGCTGTCTGAAGGACTGAGTTGGAAGAATTTATAAATGTCCTGTTGTTAAAGTTTACAGCGGGTTCTGCAGGTGATAGTCAACCTGTAAGCTTGCCATAGAGAAATTACAAGTGTTACTTTTTAAATTAGAGCTTACCGTTATTGCGGGTCATTATACACCTGCATCATTTATAGAAGGTTGGCTTCGCTAATCATTCCATCTTTTCCTTTTCTGGGGGTTTAGAATATGTCCAGTACCCACTTCAGTGTGACTCTAATCTACCACTTGGTACTTGTTACTGCTAGAGTTTTACTTGATGTCTGTAAAACGTTTTGTCAAACTCCACGTATTACAGTATTTTAATTCTCTCGGGGTAAACTGGCATCTCCACTTGAAGGAGGTGCAAGGTCTCTTTCAGCAGTTGGAGTTTCCAAGGCGGCTATTGCAACGCTTTTCATCGGGCCTTCTGAACACCCTCCCGCCCATACTACACCTGACTAGAGTTCTCAAGGGCATTGATCAGCCAGTTGCCTTTATTAGCAGGAGACTTCTCCCCAGAGAGCAGAGGTGGAGTGCCATTGAGAGAGAGGCTTTTGCTGTGGTGTGGTCCCTGAAAAAATTGAGACCATATTTGTTTGGGACTCACTTTCGTGTTCAAACTGACCACAGACCTCTCAGATGGCTCATGCAAATGAGAGGGGAGAATCCCAAGCTGTTAAGGTGGACTATTAACCTACAGTGGAACACAGACCTGGGGTTGCCCATGCAAATGCAGATGGACTTTCTAGGTTTTTCCACTTAGCTGATGAGGACTACCAGGGTGTAGGTTAGTAACCCATCACCTTTCGTTTGGGGGAGGGGGGGCTTTGTTGCAAAGTCATCCTGTGCCCTGGGCACCCCCAACTTTTTGCTACTGATGCTGGTGGTAACTGACTGACTGACTCTGGGCTCTGCCTAACCAGGCCCAGGGCCAGTGCTATGCTGAAAGAAACACATTAGAATACAGTTAAAACACCTACATACACTAGAATACACAATGGTATGGTGGGGTACCCCTGTGATTGGCATGACCTACCCTATAAGCCCCTAGTATATAATAGGGCAGGGGGATTGAAACTTCCTATAAGTCCCTAGTACGGCAGTTAAGAGGCCAGCATCTCTTTTTGCACTTGCATGTATGCACTGCGCAAGCCTGAGGTCAGTTTCAGCAGTGCCAGGACTGCTTTTAAAAAGTAAATTGTGCCCAAACTCAACGTTGGTGTTTGTGGCACTTAAAATGGATAAACTACAATGTTGTCGCATATTAGGAACCCCCAGGGTCTTCCCTAGGTATCAGTCCCCTGTCTAAATTGCAGTAACTGCAATAATATCATCAAGGGTAATTCAGTTGCACATCCAATGAGAGGTACTCCTATCAAACTACATGTCAATGCCACTTGTGACACCAACAACGTCATTTATTTACTGAAATGCCCCTGTGGCCTGGTATATGTTGGCAAAACCATAAGAAAGATCAAGACACGTATACTTGAGCACAACAGTAATATACGCATTGGCAATTTGAAATCAACTGTGGCTACTCATTTTCTTGAAAAACAACACAACATTGCGCAACTGAAATTTTTGGTCCTGGAAATTGTGACAAAGATGGAGGGCAGAGACACTGACACCTTCTTACTACAACGCGAGAACTATTGGATTTACAAACTGGACTCTCTGAAACCTAAGGGTCTCAATGACCGCTTGGAATTCGCTTGTTACCTATGAATCAGGACACTTTCATGTGCATGTTTACATTTCTTTTTTACCATTTTTTATCGTTATTGTTTATCCTTCTCCCATATCCTTTCTTTGCTATTTTTTCTTTATTATCTTTTCCTGCATCATTCATTAAGCATGGTGGGACCATGTTTATGTAACATGTTGTGACTTTTTCCCATCAATATTGCTCCTTCACCACCCCTTGCAACATGGCGCCGATTATTCCCGTTGGTGTAAGATGTCTATGCGGCTTAACAACCTCACATTACTTCCGGTTTGTGCCGGCTTTTTTTCTTTTTGATATACGCGCTTTATTTTGAGCAGTCACACACTCAACCCGAGACCGTTGACCGGCATTGCTGTATTAAACAGCGCGAAACGCTGAACTACCGGCACGAGGTAAATGTTTGTTTTAACCGGAGCACTCGTGCGTTTAGTTGTTTTCACCTCAGTTCACGTACCACGAATTGTGAATATCACTTGTTTCACTTTTTCACTTTTTTCGCCCGTCGTTTGTATATGATTAACTTGCACATGACGCATAGACGTTGCAAATACTTTTTTCCTTTGCCTCTCCTGTTTTTTAATGATCACGGAACATGGTTTTGTTTGGGTCCACTTTCTTTCTCCTACCTTCGGCAACTTATTATTTTTTAATCACTGCAATTCGAGTAACACACTCTCGTTCCACATGGCACGTGTTTTCTGCTTTTCATAGTGTTTATCTATTGTAGCACATGACAGTATGGCCGCTTAGGTATCTTGGTACTAACTGCTACTTCATTGACAGGGTCCTTTTTTCGGCTTTTGTTTTATGGCATAATCCCTCATTGTAAATGTTTAGTTACATATGTGTATCTCTTTGTTTAGATTCCCCTGATGAAGGGCCAGATGGGCCCGAAATGCATTGGGATCATGTTAATCAGATGATATGGAGTGTACATAATATCATCATCATTGCATCTAAAGCGCATGAAGCACTTTGAAAAAAATCATTGTTCAATAAAACTATTGACTCTAAGTATCCACTGCATCCCTACTCAATGCAGCGTTCAGATGGTTTAAAACGCTCTTAGCTTTCGCTTGCTACGGTGTGCCCAGAGGGACGTTGCCTGTGTCCAGCCAACGCATGAGAATCACTTTGTCTTCCCTAGGTATCCCAGGAGTGGGGGGATTGGCCCAGCGTCGCAGGTTGCCTAGCAGCGGAGGGGGGCTCGTCTCTTGTATCTTCCTTCCAGTCCTTCAGCTACTCCGTTTTTTCATTTCATCTCTTCTCCACTTCTGTCATCCTCACCACACTTTCTATTTTTCTCACCGTTTCGGTTTCTAGCTTATGTTTGTAGTCTTCTGTGTACATTTTTGACATATTCAGTTTCTTAGTTCCGAACTTGCGTTAGTTCTTACCTGGAGTGATACCCGTTGTCTGCCACTGTGTGTGTGGCTTCCTGTCCTTCCAAGTGAAGGGTCCTGGGAAGGCAGGAGCTTTATTTTAGCCTCCTGCCGCGGTGTTTTCTTTTACTTGACTCGCTCACACTTCATGTCTTTCCCCTCTCAGAGAGCCAGTGCGACAGTAAGGTAGGGGCAGGGGTAGGGGTAGGGGTGAGCGGTGCTACACACAGAGCTTTAATTCTTCAGAGTCGGAAAAACAAGATCAGCACATCTGGATGGAGGCCTGAGAGGGGAGGAGAGAGGACAGAACCCCTCTCTCAGGGGGGCCAGCCTTTCCCCAGGCACAGACTGAGTTCACGTTTCTGCTCTCCAGACTGAAGGCCCACACACCCCAGAAAACTTGAAACCGCGATCTAAGCAATGATATTATAGTTCTCTCAATCTTTTAATGTAGCGTATAGAGAGAAAGCAAGGCCCGTCTCCCTTCGAAAGTGAAAGTAACAGAATCTGAGTGACACACAAGGTACCCTCCTCACCACGTGTAACCACCTGCTTTGTTGAGACCGGTTGTGCTGATGCCGAACCGAGTCTACACCATGCTGACAGTGACTTAAACCATGCTGACAGTGACGTGTATTTCTTATTTATTCCGTTACTGTTCATCTTGTTTACTTTGGTAATTATCATTGACCAATTATTGCAGGTTGCTAAAATCTGTTCTGCTACAACTGACAATGCGCGATTTGACTTCTGTGTCTTGTTGCGTCACTCTGAACAGCGCAATGACACCCAGCTGCTGTGTTTAGACAGCTAATAAACTGAAGTCCAAATACGTGCTGGCTGTACCGGGGAAGACACAGGCTACCTCTAACCCACCCAAACAACGTTTTTAGGTCTCGCCTACTCTCTACTACTTACTCCCTACTACTCACACTCTACTAGTCTCGCTCTACTAGTCTCTACTCTCACTCTCTACTACTCACACTCTACTAGTCTCTACTCTCTACTCTACTACTCACTCTATACTCTCTACTACTCACTCTCTACTACCTACTACTCATTCTCTACTACCTACTACTCATTCTCTACTCACTATTACTCATACTCTACTACTCACTCTCTACTTCTCTACTACTCACTCTACCTACTACTCATTTTCTACTACTCTACTACTCACTCTACTACTCACTCTGTACTACTCTCTCTACAGCTCACTCTCTACTACACACTCTCTACTACTCACTCTACCTACTACTCACTCTCTACTACTCATTCTCTACTCACTATTACTCATTCTCTACTCACTATTACTCATTCTCTACTCACTCTACTACTCACTCTCTACTTCTCTACTACTCACTCTACCTACTACTCATTCTTCACTACTCTACTACTCACTCTACTACTCACTCTCTACTACTCTCTCTACAGTTCACGCTCTACTACACACTCTCTACTACTCACTCTTCCTACTACTCAATCAATCATTCCATTTGTAAAGTGCACTACTTACCCGTGAGGGTCTCAAGGCACTGGGGGGAGGGGAATGCTGCTACTGCTCGAAAAGCCAGGTCTTGAGGAGTCTTCTGAAGGTCAGCAGGACTTGGGTCTGCCGTAGGTGGATGGGGAGGGTGTTCCAGGTCTGGGCGGCTAGGTGGGAGAACGATCTTCAGCCGGAGGTTGCTCTTCGGATGCGGGGGACTGTGGCGAGGGCGAGGTCGGTGGAGCATAGCTGGTGGGTGGGTGTGTAGAAGCTGAGTCGTTCATTGAGGTACGCTGGTCCGGTTGTCGTGGAGTGCCTTGTGTGCGTGGGTGAGGAGCTTGAAGTTTATCTTCTGGCTGACGGGGAGCCAGTGCAGGTCTCTCAGGTAGGGTGTGATGTGGCTGCGGCAAGGGATGTCGAGGATCAGGCGTACAGAGGTGTTCTGGATGCGTTGAAGCCTTTTCAGGAGTTTGGCCGAGGCTCCTGCGTAGAGTGCGTTTCCATAATCCAGCCTGCTGCTGATGAGGGCCTGGGTGACTGTTCCTCTCGTTTCGGTGGGGATCCACTTGTAGATCTTGCGGAGCATTCGGAGGGTGTTGAAGCAGGAGGAAGAGACGGCATTGACCTGCGTAGTCATGGAGAGGGTGGAGTCGAGGATCCCTAGGTTGCGTGCGTGGTCGGTTGGTGTTGGAGCTGTTCCCAGTGCGGTCGGCCACCAGGAGTCGTCCCAGGCCGAAGGGGTGGATCCGAGGATGAGGACCTCCGTCTTGTCCGAGTTCAGCTTCAGTCGGCTGTTCTTCTCTAACTCTCTACTACTCATACTCCTACTCACACTCCTACTCCTCTCTCTCTCTACTTTACTCTACTCTCTACTACTCTCTGCTAGTCTCTCTCTACTACTTTTCTCTACTCACTACTACTCTCTACTACTCACTCTCTACTACTAATACTCACACTACTACTCACTCTACTACCTACTACTCTCTACTAACTACTAATCTCCTAACTACTACTTACTCTACTACTCACTCTCTACTACTCACTCTCTACTACTCACTCTACTACACTCTACTACTCACCCAATACTACACTCTACTACTCACTCAATACTACTCACTCTACTAGTCTCTACTCCTCACTCTACTCTCTACTACTCACTCTACTCTCTAATACTAACTCTACTACTCGCTCTCTACTACTCTACTGCTCTCTACTACTCGCTCTCTACTACTCTCTACTACTCACTCTACTACTCACACTCTACTCTCTACTACTCACACTCTACTCTCTACTACTCACTCTACTACACTACTCACTCTCTACTCCTCTCTCTACCCCTCTATCTCGCTACCTCTCTACGCGCACACATATGCACATACATTCACTGAAAAAAACATAGGTTTCAGGGGCGTTATAGTTAGCTGGACTTTTCACTCGTACAAAACCATTGAAATTCCCCTATTATAGTTAGTTCAGCTAACTATAACTCGCGCGCCCGCAATGCACTGCTGATGACGTCACATATTACATCACTCATGACATGGTCAGTGACATCACTCATGACATCACTGATGACATCTCAAACGACATCACTTATGACATCACTGATGACATCATCCAGTGAATGTGTGTTTTTCTGAAAATTACATGTTTTATATATGTATATCTCAAGGTCGATGGAAGAATAAATGGGTATATAAGTGTCTAAATGGATGATTTGCTTTTGAAAAATTGATTGTATAACTGACTGATTAAGTGTATCTTAGTGAATACATGGCTTAGTGAGTAATGTTTAAATATGTAAATATCTGTATCAGTCTCTCACTTTGTGTATCAGTGGCTGCATGGGTTGGTGAGTATCAGTATGAGTGTCTGTATGGTTCGGTGGGGGGTATTACGTAGTGCATAGGTGCATGAATGAGTGACTCACTGTATGTATGTGTTGAAGACAGCATGTGTGCAGGACTGTATGGGTGGATGAGTGTGTGCATGGGTGCGTTAGTGAGTGAATGACTGTCTCAATAGTGTCTTTATGAGTAACTACATATGTTTTAAACTAGTATATGTGACTATTGGTGTATATAAGGGAGTATATGTGAGAGTGAGAGATTGAAAGAGTTCCTGTATGATTAAGTATGTGTTTCTATAAGTGATTGTTTAAAAGACTAAGTATGTGTAAGTTTCTGTAGAAGTAAGTGTGGTGGTGTGTGTATAAATGTGACTATTGGTGTATATAAGGGAGTATATGTGAGAGTGAGAGATTGAAAGAGTTCCTGTATGATTAAGTATGTGTTTCTATAAGTGATTGTTTAAAAGACTAAGTATGTGTAAGTTTCTGTAGAAGTAAGTGTGGTGGTGTGTGTATAACTGTATATGCAAGTAAATGGATGTTTGATTCTTTATTAGCATGAGTGACTGTGTGTGAGTAACTCTATGGATGAGTGGCGTTGTGTAACAGGATGTATAGGTGTATGAGTACATATGATTAGTGAGTACATGTATGAGTGACTGTATAGGACTGTTGGTGAATGAGTGGATGTGTATGTGGATCTTAGAATTACTGAATAGGTTGTTGTAACTGGTATTGGTATGTCCATTGTTTTGAAAATGTTAGTTTCTATTTTTGAATGTGTGTATCAAAGGTTATATTAGGGGGAGAGGAGATCTGCCACTCTATCACAAGGATGATGTCATCAGTGATGTCATTTGAGATGTCATGAGTGATGTCACTGACCAGGTCATGAGTGATGTAATATGTGACCTCATCAGCACTGCATTGCGGGTGCGCGAGTTATAGTTAGCTGAACTAACTATAACGGGGGAATTTCAATGGTTTTGTATGAGTGAAAATACCAGCTAACTATAACGCCCCTGAAACCTATGGTTTTTTCAGTGAATTTCAAAGGTTTTTTAAATGCTAATTCCTAACTATAACGTGCCTGAAACCTAAGGTTTTTTCAGTGAATTTCAAAGGTTTTTTAAATGCTAATTTCTAACTATGCCTACAGAGATAGGACATGTGAAGAAAGAAGGAAAAACGCACAGAAAGAAAAAAAAGAAATGCAGAAAGAAGCAACAGAAGTCCTCAAAGACGAAGAAAAGTGCAGGAAGAAGGATAACGTGCAGAAAGAACAAACAGAAGAGCAGAAAGAAGCCTTGTTGCAAAATCATCCTGTACTCTCAACTTTTTCAGACAGATACTGGTGGTAACTGAGTCTGACTAACCAGTCCTAGAGCCAGTGCTATGTTAAAAGACACTCAGAATACAGTGAAAACACCTACATACACTAGGGAACACTATGCGTTGGGGTCCCCCTGTGATTAGCATGACCTCCTCTGTAAGCCCCTAGTATATAATAGGGCAGGGGATTAAAACTACCGCTTAAAACGCGCCACAGGGCGTGTTTGCACACGTCACCTCAGGCCCCGTCCCCTCCCTTCCCCACTGTGTAAACACGCCCTGTAGCCGTTTTAAGTTGGGAGATTAAGTCCCCTTGAATCCTGAGGGTCCCTAGGGTCCAACTAGACCACTAGGTACCGCCAGTAAGCGCCATAGAGCTGCGTTGCAGAAAGATGTAAAAAGGGGCACGGCCTAGACCACCTCTCTGCAACGCAGCTCCCTTGCGCATACTGGAGATACCTGTTGGGCTAGTTGGCCCCCAGGGTCCCTCAGGATTGAAAGGGAATTATTTCCCCAACTTAAAACGCGCCACAGGGCGTGTTTGCACACGTCACCTCAGGCCCCGTCCCCTCCCTTCACCACTGTGTAAACGTGCCCTGTGGCCGTTCTAAGTTGAGAGATTAAGTCCCCTTGAATCCTAAGGGTCCCTAGGGTCAAACTAGCCCACTAGGTACCTCCAGTAATCGCCACAGAGCTGCGTTGCATAGAGGTGTAAAAAGGGGCGTGGCCTCAGAACACCTGTCTGCAACGCAGATCCCTTGCGCATACTGGAGATACCTGTTGGGCTAGTTGGCCCTCAGTATTGAAGGGGAATTAATTCCCCAACTTACAACGGGCCAAGGGGTGCGTTTGCAGAGTGCTGCAAGGAGGGGGCATGGCCTCCGGAGCGATGCCGGTCTTTTATTTATTTTATTTTTTTAAGAAGGAGGGCTGTGTGGCCCCCCTTCTTTTTCTGATTTATTGGCCCTGGGGACCCCATCCCCCAGGGCCTGCACCCTAATTTATTTTGTTGAAAAAATTTGGCCCTCCCAAGGCCTTAATCGGCCCCGGGGACCCTAACCCCCGGGTCATGGCCTTTTTTTCTTATTCTTTAGGAGGGGGGCTGCGTTGCCCCCCCTCCTCAGGCCACTTATGGCCCCTGGGACCCCATCCCCCGGGGCCCGCCTTTGTTTTTTATTATTTAAAAAAATATATATATTTATAGAAACACCTTGGACATGCTGGACAAACCGTATGTACCGATCACCATGACGATTTGCGTGATATTCATTGCATACAATGAATCCACGTGGAATGTATTTACACCGCTAGTGAAGCTCTGACGTGTCTGACGCCCTACCGTGCCTTATCCCGGCGCCCCCGCCGGTGGGTACTCTCCAAGAAGACACCCTTGTTGTTTATTTATACAAACATGGGTAGATATTGACGGGCACATTTAACCCCTTCGATGCTCATGACGGAACGGTTCCGTCATGAGCATCGGTTGGGCTGTGCTCATGACGGAACCGTTCCGTCATGAGGACAGCCCCCGGGGGAAGCGCTGGCGCTCCCCCCCTTGTCCCTCGATCTTGGCCCCCTTTACGGGGGTGGCAGCGGAAGAGCTTCCGCTGCCACCCCCGACCCCCCCCGAGCCCCCCCACGCTTTCTGATGACGTCAGCGCGCACAGCGCGCGCCGGCGTCATCAGGAAGCGTTGGACGCGCTGGAATCCATTTCTTCCAGCGCGTCCGAGGGGAGCAGAGGTAGGTGTTTGGCGTCTGGTGGGGGCCGCGGCGGTGAAATCTCTAGTATTGAGGCATCGGGGGAGAGGAAAGAGTATTTCCTCTCCCCCGATCTCTCAATACAGGGCATTCCTGCTCCACGATCGCGCACAGCGTCGCGATCGTGGAGTAGGGATGCCCCACTAGACACCAGGGATTTTGGATTTGGAGTTTGGGAAGCGACCCCTTAGGCAAGGGTCGCTTCCTTGGGGACGAAAATTTGGCAAAGTCTTTTCTGCCCCCCCTGGGGGCAGATCGGCCCGCTTTCTGCGCGTTTCTGCCCCCGGGGGGGGCAGAAAAGCCCACTAGTCACCAGGGATGCTGTTCCTACTATGTAGGAAGCGACCCCTTGGGCAAGGGTCGCTTCCTTGGGGGCAAATTTTGTTGAAGTCTTTTCTGCCCCCCCTGGGGGCAGATCGGTCCGCTTTCTGCGCGTTTCTGCCCCCGGGGGGGGCAGAAAAGCCCACTAGACACCAGGGATATTGGTTATGCTATGTAGGAAGCGACCCCTTAGGCAAGGGTCGCTTCCTTTGGGGGCCAAATAATTTGAAGACTTTTCTGCCCCCCCAGGGGGCAGATCGGTCTTCTTTCTGTCCGTTTCTCCCCCTAGGGGGGGCAGAAAAGCCCACTAGACACCAGGGATGTCTATTTCGTTATGTAGGAAGCGACCCCTTGGGCAAGGGTCGCTTCCTAGGGTGGTAAAGTGATTAGGAGACTTTTCTGCCCCCCCTGGGGGCAGATCGGTCGTCTTTCTGCCCGTTTCTGCCCCCAGGGGCAGAAAAGCCCACTAGACACCAGGGATGTCTTTTTCTTTATGTAGGAAGCGACCCCTTGGGCAAGGGTCGCTTCCTTTGCGGCCTAATTTTTTAGAATACTTTTCTGCCCCCCCCTGGGGGCAGATTGGTCGTCTTTCTGTCCGTTTCTGCTCTTTGGGGGGGGGCAGAAAAGCCCACTAGACACCAGGGATATAAATATTATTGTAGGAAGCGACCCCTTGGGCAAGGGTCGCTTCCTTGGGCCCCTAAATGTTTTGAAGACTTTTCTGCCCCCTCTGTGGGCAGATCGGTTTTATTTTTTTGCCGTTTCTGCTCCCATTGGAGGCAGAAAAGCCCACTAGACACCAGGGAATTAGTTCAATTAGAAATAGAAGTGACCCCTCGCTTCCAGGGTGCAATTTGTTATATGTATTTGGGTCACCTGCCCCGGGACTGAATAGCCTTTTTTTTCCTGCTGTTTTCTGCCTGACCTGGCACACAAACCGATTGACCATTTGGGTAGTGACATGGCATGTTATAATGTTTATTGTTATATGTTTTGTGATTTCCAATTGTAATGTTTTTTTTGTTTACTTTTTTGTTCTAGGTGAAGGCTTTTCTTCTGTTCACGGTGACATTTTGGTTCTGGTGGTTTTGCTGTTTGTGTAGTTTGGTAAGAGACTGTTTTTTTGTACAATGCAAATGTGTTTGATTTCTCTGCCTGTTTTTTTTTGCAAATGGTGTAATAATAGCAGTATGTTTGGTTTTTGAGTTTCAAAAACTTTTTGCATTGGTGCATGATGTGTATTTTGTTGTCTTGTGAGTAATTTTTTTTTTTTTCTTCTTTCTAGTTTGATATCGTTGGTCTTTGCTGTGTCACTGCAGAGTTTGTTTCTGGTGAGTGTAGCTGTCTCTTTTGATTTTGGATTGTATAGTTTTTGAGTACATTGATCTTATTGATATAAGGTACACATTTCTTTACTTACTTGGTTTGCACATTGTTGGTTGTTGTTGACTTGTTTGTGCAGTCTTCCATCTTAGTAGGTATAATGGCTAGCCGCAGGATGACTGCTCAGCAGGTTGTTGGTTTGCTGTTTGAGTCTTCCTCTGATATTGGGTCAGAGACTGACTCTGCTTCTGAGGGAGAGGGGGCAGGGGACGATTCTGGCAGTGAGTTTTCTCTCCGTATGGGGTCATCGGATGATGAAGATACTCTTAGCGCGGATGAAGTGCCTGTGTTAGAGGAGGAGACTGATGTGCCGATAGTGCGGCAAGAGGCATCTGGGCTGCAGGCTGGGACTGCAAGGCTTCCCGTTGGTGTAGTGCGGCAAGAGACATCTGGGCTGCAGGCTGGGACTGCAAGGCTTCCCGTTGGTGTAGTGCGGCAAGAGGCATCTGGGCTGCAGGCTGGGGCTGCAAGCCTTTCCGTTGGTGTAGTGCGGCAAGAGACATCTGGGCTGCAGGCTGGGGCTGCAAGTCTTCCCGTTGAAAGTGATGACCTCTGGGTTGCCCCTGGCATGGTGCAGCCGGAATTTCCTGAGTTTACTGGTGTTCCAGGGTCTAGAGTGAATACCGAGAACTTTTTGCCTGTAAATTTTTTTCAGTTGTTTATGGACGATGTGTTTTTGGCAGAGATTGTTGAGCAGACTAATTTGTATGCCGAACAGTTTTTGAGGGACAACAGTGCCAGTCTTAAGCCACACTCTAGAGCTACCCGGTGGACTCCCACAAATGTTGAAGAGATGAAGAAGTTCTTGGGTTTAACTTTTTTGATGGGCTTGCTAAGGAAGCCATCATTGGCTTCATATTGGTCTAGCAGTCCCTTGATGGCAACGTCTATTTTTCCGGCAGTCATGAGTCGTGACAGGTATTTGCTTCTGCTTCGGATGATGCACTTTGTAGATAATGGTTTAGCGTTGCCACGAGATCACCCTGATTGTGACCGTCTTTTTAAGATTAGGCCTGTCCTTGATCACTTTGTTGATCGATTTTCTGAGATTTATGCCCCTGGTAGAGAAATTGCAGTGGATGAGTCTTTGGTGTTGTTCAAGGGCCGCTTGGTTTTTAGGCAATACATTCCTAGTAAGAGGGCACGCTATGGAATAAAGCTGTATATGCTGTGTGACAGTAGGACTGGATATGTCTCTAATTTCAGGGTGTACACCGGTAAGGAATCTAGGTTTAACCTCCCTGGTTGTCCGTCCACTTTTGGAGTGACTGAGAAAATTGTTTGGGAACTTGGAAGAGGATTTTTTAACAAAGGCCACCATTTATATGTAGATAACTTCTACACTGGTGTACGGTTGTTCAGGGAATTGGCCAAAGTGGACACTTTTGCTTGTGGCACAGTTCGCTGTAACCGTAAAGGTTTTCCGAAAGAACTTGTTTGTCAAAAGCTTGTGCGGGGACAGTGCAGTGCGTTGCGTTGCCAGGAGCTTCTTGCTGTGAAGTTTACAGACAGGAGAGATGTCTACATGCTGACTTCCATCCATGATGAAAGCACTGCACCTGTGACTGTTTGGGGTCAGGTCGCTGAAGCGCGCAAACCTGTATGTGTTTTAGACTATAATAGGTACATGGGTGGTGTTGACAGAGTAGATCAGAGGTTGGAACCTTACACTGCTCTTCGTAAGGCTTACATTTGGTACAAGAAGTTGGCTATCCATCTTTTCCACTTGGCAATGTTTAATGCTTTTGTTGTGTTCCAGGATTCTTGCCCTGAGTCAAAGATGACTTTTGTTAAGTTTCAGGAGTCTGTAATAGGCAGCCTTGTTGTAGTGGAACAGGCAAGTGTTCCTAGAGTTGGACTGGTGGAGGATGTTGCTAGATTGAAAGAACGCCACTTTCCAGAACACATTCCTCCCACACCCGCAAAAGATTTTCCCAGTAGGAGATGTAGAGTCTGTTGGCGAAGAGGTTTGCGGAAGGAGTGTCGTATGTACTGCCCCGATTGTCCCTCTCATCCTGCACTGTGTCTCTCTGCTTGTTTTAGAGCGTACCACACGCGAAAAAATTTTTGGGAGGATTCTTGAGTGGTAAAGTGAACTGGCTGGTCTGTATTCTTTGGATAATTTGATTCTTTTTCAATGTTGGTGTTAGTGCAATGTATTTAGTTGCTGATTTTCTGTTAGAAGATTTGTATCTATTTGCAATTTGTTTGTGTTTTTATTTTTTTCTAAAAAAATCCAAAATGTGATGGCGGTGTGTGTAGGCTTGCGCTTGGCTGTTGGTGTGTGTGGACTGGCACTTGGTTGGTGGTGTGCGTGGAATGGTGCTTGGCTGACGGTGTGCGTGGACTGGCGGTGTGCATGGACTGGCGGTGTGCGTGGACTGGTGCGTGGCTGGTGGTGTGCGTGGAATGGTGCTTGGCTGGCGGTGTGCGTGGCTGGTGGTGTGCGTGGAATGGTGCTTGGCTGGCGGTGTGCGTGGAATGGTGCTTGGCTGGTGGTGTGCGTGGAATGGTGCTTGGCTGGCGCTGTGCGTGGACTGGTACTTGGCTGGCAGTGTGTGTGGACTGGTGGTGTGTGCGGACTGGTGTTTGGCTGGTGGTGTCCGTGGACTGGAGCTTGGCTGGTGGTGTCCGTGGACTGGAGCTTGTCTGGTGGTGTGTGTGGACTGGAGCTTGGCTGGCGGTGTGCGTGGAATGGTGCTTGTCTGGTGGTGTCCGTGGACTGGAGCTTGGCTGGCGGTGTAGGTGGATTGGCGATTGGCTGCCGGTGTGCCTGGACTGGCGATTGGATGGCGGTGTGCCTGGACTGGCGCTTGGCTAGCGGTGTGCGTGGACTGGCGTTTGGCTAGCGGTGTGTGTCGACCGGTGCTTGGCTGGCTGTGTGCGAGTAGTGACTTTCTGCTGGTCACTACACACACTGCTAGCTGAGTGCCACTCCACGCAATCCTTCTGCCTGTGTAGTTGCTGTGTCTGGATTGTGGGCGTGTGAAAGTGATGGGCCCTTGAATGGCGCTGTGTGCCGGTGTGAGTTTTGTTATGTGATGGGCCCGCGGCTGGCGGTGTGAATGGTTTTGTATGTCTCACACGTATGAAAGGTGTATGAATGGCCTGTAAAGAGGTTGGTGCCTTGTCGTGGCTTTACAGCTCACGAGCTGTGAGTCAATGGTTCAGTTTCTTGCCCTTTCAATTATTACCAGTGCATTTCATTTTTTGTGAAATCACTTGGTAATACAATTTTATCTACTGAACCATCACTCACCCTCGTGCCAAATCCAACCAGTATGTGCGTGTGCTTGCGGGTTAGATGACTGTGCAGTAATATTTGTTTTTTTGAAGCAGGGTGTACCTTGTCCCTTTTTGGTGATTTTTGTACTGTGTTGCTTTTGTACCTGGTGGTGCGAATGGTCTTGTTTGTATCACGTATGAAAGGTGTGTGAATGGCCTGTAAAGCGGTTGGTGCCTTGACGTGGCTTTACAGCTCACGAGCTGCAAGTCATTGGTTTGGTTTTTTGTGAATTTAATTATTGACAGTGCATTTCATATTTGTGAAATCTCTTGTTAATAAAATTTAATACACTGAACCATGACTTGCCCTCGTGCCAAATCCAACCAGTATGTGTGTGTGTTTGAGGAATAGATGGTTGTGCAGGAATCTTTTTTTTTTGTTTCTCTGCCAAGGTACACTTTCCATGTAAGAATAACCCACCAACTGTAGATATTGTCGAAAACCTTTGGGAGTTTATGGTGATGTCTCTCTAGTGATTTGAAAAATATTTTTTATCCCCATTGTCCTGTAAACCTCAAATTGTCTGCCACATTTTCTTTGCAGTATTATTCCTAAATTCTCACGCTGTAGTAACAATAGGTAATCTGGTTATGCAAGGGGGGTTACTTTTGTTTTTTGCCCAGGGATCGGCGGGCATCTAGGGAAACCTTTCCAACCCACGCATTTCTGAAAAGTAGACACTCGGCGGCTTCCAGGGAGGTATGGCTTGCGTGGATCCCCCAACGTTTCCTTACCTAGAATCCCCTGCAAACCTCAATTTTTGCCCAAATAATCACTTTTTTCACACATTTTGGGGTGGGAAAGTAGTGGCATCACCGGGCTCACACAAATTTACCACCACCCAGCGTTCCCCCAGGTCTCCCGGTAAAAATGGTGCCTCACTTGTGTGGGAGGCCCAAGTACCCGCGGCAGGCAAGGGCCCCAAAGGTAGTGAGGACACCTCTAGATGGCCTATCGCCAAACCACCTGGTTTTGCAAGGGGGGTCACTTTGGTTTTTGGCCCGGTGCGCGGCGGCCATCTAGGGAAACCTACCAAACCCAGGCATTTTTGAAAACTAGACACCCGGCGGCTTCCAGGGAGGTATGGCTTGTGTGGATCCCCCAACGTTTCCTTACCCAGAATCCCCTGCAAACCTCAATTTTTGCTCAAAAAATCACTTTTTTCACACATTTTGGGGTGGGAAAGTAGTGGCATCACCGGGCTCACACAAATTTACCACCACCCAGCGTTCCCCCAGGTCTCCCAGTAAAAATGGTGCCTCACTTGTGTGGGAGGCCCAAGTACCCGCGGCAGGCAAGGGCCCCAAAGGTAGTGAGGCCACCTCAAGATGGCCTATCGCCAAACCACCTGGTTTTGCAAGGGGGGTCACTTTGGTTTTTGGCCCGGTGCGCGGCGGCCATCTAGGGAAACCTACCAAACCCAGGCATTTTTGAAAACTAGACACCCGGCGGCTTCCAGGGAGGTATGGCTTGCGTGGATCCCCCAACGTTTCCTTACCCAGAATCCCCTGCAAACCTCAATTTTTGCTCAAAAAATCACTTTTTTCACACATTTTGGGGTGGGAAAGTAGTGGCATCACCGGGCTCACACAAATTTACCACCACCCAGCGTTCCCCCAGGTCTCCCGGTAAAAATGGTGCCTCACTTGTGTGGGAGGCCCAAGTACCCGCGGCAGGCAAGGGCCCCAAAGGTAGTGAGGCCACCTCAAGATGGCCTATCGCCAAACCACCTGGTTTTGCAAGGGGGGTCACTTTGGTTTTTGGCCCGGTGCGCGGCGGCCATCTAGGGAAACCTACCAAACCCAGGCATTTTTGAAAACTAGACACCCGGCGGCTTCCAGGGAGGTATGGCTTGCGTGGATCCCCCAACGTTTCCTTACCCAGAATCCCCTGCAAACCTCAATTTTTGCTCAAAAAATCACTTTTTTCACACATTTTGGGGTGGGAAAGTAGTGGCATCACCGGGCTCACACAAATTTACCACCACCCAGCGTTCCCCCAGGTCTCCCGGTAAAAATGGTGCCTCACTTGTGTGGGAGGCCCAAGTACCCGCGGCAGGCAAGGGCCCCAAAGGTAGTGAGGCCACCTCAAGATGGCCTATCGCCAAACCACCTGGTTTTGCAAGGGGGGTCACTTTGGTTTTTGGCCCGGTGCGCGGCGGCCATCTAGGGAAACCTACCAAACCCAGGCATTTTTGAAAACTAGACACCCGGCGGCTTCCAGGGAGGTATGGCTTGCGTGGATCCCCCAACGTTTCCTTACCCAGAATCCCCTGCAAACCTCAATTTTTGCTCAAAAAATCACTTTTTTCACACATTTTGGGGTGGGAAAGTAGTGGCATCACCGGGCTCACACAAATTTACCACCACCCAGCGTTCCCCCAGGTCTCCCGGTAAAAATGGTGCCTCACTTGTGTGGGAGGCCCAAGTACCCGCGGCAGGCAAGGGCCCCAAAGGTAGTGAGGCCACCTCAAGATGGCCTATCGCCAAACCACCTGGTTTTGCAAGGGGGGTCACTTTGGTTTTTGGCCCGGTGCGCGGCGGCCATCTAGGGAAACCTACCAAACCCAGGCATTTTTGAAAACTAGACACCCGGCGGCTTCCAGGGAGGTATGGCTTGCGTGGATCCCCCAACGTTTCCTTACCCAGAATCCCCTGCAAACCTCAATTTTTGCTCAAAAAATCACTTTTTTCACACATTTTGGGGTGGGAAAGTAGTGGCATCACCGGGCTCACACAAATTTACCACCACCCAGCGTTCCCCCAGGTCTCCCGGTAAAAATGGTGCCTCACTTGTGTGGGAGGCCCAAGTACCCGCGGCAGGCAAGGGCCCCAAAGGTAGTGAGGCCACCTCAAGATGGCCTATCGCCAAACCACCTGGTTTTGCAAGGGGGGTCACTTTGGTTTTTGGCCCGGTGCGCGGCGGCCATCTAGGGAAACCTACCAAACCCAGGCATTTTTGAAAACTAGACACCCGGCGGCTTCCAGGGAGGTATGGCTTGCGTGGATCCCCCAACGTTTCCTTACCCAGAATCCCCTGCAAACCTCAATTTTTGCTCAAAAAATCACTTTTTTCACACATTTTGGGGTGGGAAAGTAGTGGCATCACCGGGCTCACACAAATTTACCACCACCCAGCGTTCCCCCAGGTCTCCCGGTAAAAATGGTGCCTCACTTGTGTGGGAGGCCCAAGTACCCGCGGCAGGCAAGGGCCCCAAAGGTAGTGAGGCCACCTCAAGATGGCCTATCGCCAAACCACCTGGTTTTGCAAGGGGGGTCACTTTGGTTTTTGGCCCGGTGCGCGGCGGCCATCTAGGGAAACCTACCAAACCCAGGCATTTTTGAAAACTAGACACCCGGCGGCTTCCAGGGAGGTATGGCTTGCGTGGATCCCCCAACGTTTCCTTACCCAGAATCCCCTGCAAACCTCAATTTTTGCTCAAAAAATCACTTTTTTCACACATTTTGGGGTGGGAAAGTAGTGGCATCACCGGGCTCACACAAATTTACCACCACCCAGCGTTCCCCCAGGTCTCCCAGTAAAAATGGTGCCTCACTTGTGTGGGAGGCCCAAGTACCCGCGGCAGGCAAGGGCCCCAAAGGTAGTGAGGCCACCTCAAGATGGCCTATCGCCAAACCACCTGGTTTTGCAAGGGGGGTCACTTTGGTTTTTGGCCCGGTGCGCGGCGGCCATCTAGGGAAACCTACCAAACCCAGGCATTTTTGAAAACTAGACACCCGGCGGCTTCCAGGGAGGTATGGCTTGCGTGGATCCCCCAACGTTTCCTTACCCAGAATCCCCTGCAAACCTCAATTTTTGCTCAAAAAATCACTTTTTTCACACATTTTGGGGTGGGAAAGTAGTGGCATCACCGGGCTCACACAAATTTACCACCACCCAGCGTTCCCCCAGGTCTCCCGGTAAAAATGGTGCCTCACTTGTGTGGGAGGCCCAAGTACCCGCGGCAGGCAAGGGCCCCAAAGGTAGTGAGGCCACCTCAAGATGGCCTATCGCCAAACCACCTGGTTTTGCAAGGGGGGTCACTTTGGTTTTTGGCCCGGTGCGCGGCGGCCATCTAGGGAAACCTACCAAACCCAGGCATTTTTGAAAACTAGACACCCGGCGGCTTCCAGGGAGGTATGGCTTGCGTGGATCCCCCAACGTTTCCTTACCCAGAATCCCCTGCAAACCTCAATTTTTGCTCAAAAAATCACTTTTTTCACACATTTTGGGGTGGGAAAGTAGTGGCATCACCGGGCTCACACAAATTTACCACCACCCAGCGTTCCCCCAGGTCTCCCGGTAAAAATGGTGCCTCACTTGTGTGGGAGGCCCAAGTTTTCAGAAATGTATAGGTTTGCTAGGTTTCCCTAGGTGCCGGCAGGGCTAGGGTACAAAATCTACAGCTAGTCACTTTGCCAAAAAAAGGGTCATTTTTCACTCCAAAACCACGTTGCGTTTTGCGCCGTTTCCTGTCGCGGGCACTAGGCTGACCCGCACAAGTGAGGTACCATTTTTCTCGTAGGACTTTGGGGAACGCGGGGTGGGTGGAAATTTGTGGATCCACGCAGATTCCAGAACTTTCCATCACAGAAATGTGGGGAAAATGTGTTTTTTTTGTCAATTTTTTACGTTTGCAAGGGATTCTGGGTAACAGACCATGGTGGGAGGCAGTCAAGTCACCCCATCCTGGATTCCCCTGGGTGTCTAGTTTTCAGAAATGTATAGGTTTGCTAGGTTTCCCTAGGTGCCGGCAGGGCTAGGGTACAAAATCTACAGCTAGTCACTTTGCCAAAAAAAGGGTCATTTTTCACTCCAAAACCATGTTGCGTTTTGCGCCGTTTCCTGTCGCGGGCACTAGGCCGACCCGCACAAGTGAGGTACCATTTTTCTCGTAGGACTTTGGGGAACGCGGGGTGGGTGGAAATTTGTGGATCCACGCAGATTCCAGAACTTTCCATCACAGAAATGTGGGGAAAATGTGTTTTTTTTGTCAATTTTTTACGTTTGCAAGGGATTCTGGGTAACAGACCATGGTGGGAGGCAGTCAAGTCACCCCATCCTGGATTCCCCTGGGTGTCTAGTTTTCAGAAATGTATAGGTTTGCTAGGTTTCCCTAGGTGCCGGCAGGGCTAGGGTACAAAATCTACAGCTAGTCACTTTGCCAAAAAAAGGGTCATTTTTCACTCCAAAACCACGTTGCGTTTTGCGCCGTTTCCTGTCGCGGGCACTAGGCCGACCCGCACAAGTGAGGTACCATTTTTCTCGTAGGACTTTGGGGAACGCGGGGTGGGTGGAAATTTGTGGATCCACGCAGATTCCAGAACTTTCCATCACAGAAATGTGGGGAAAATGTGTTTTATTTGTCAATTTTTTACGTTTGCAAGGGATTCTGGGTAACAGACCATGGTGGGAGGCAGTCAAGTCACCCCATCCTGGATTCCCCTGGGTGTCTAGTTTTCAGAAATGTATAGGTTTGCTAGGTTTCCCTAGGTGCCGGCAGGGCTAGGGTACAAAATCTACAGCTAGTCACTTTGCCAAAAAAAGGGTCATTTTTCACTCCAAAACCACGTTGCGTTTTGCGCCGTTTCCTGTCGCGGGCACTAGGCCGACCCGCACAAGTGAGGTACCATTTTTCTCGTAGGACTTTGGGGAACGCGGGGTGGGTGGAAATTTGTGGATCCACGCAGATTCCAGAACTTTCCATCACAGAAATGTGGGGAAAATGTGTTTTTTTTGTCAATTTTTTACGTTTGCAAGGGATTCTGGGTAACAGACCATGGTGGGAGGCAGTCAAGTCACCCCATCCTGGATTCCCCTGGGTGTCTAGTTTTCAGAAATGTATAGGTTTGCTAGGTTTCCCTAGGTGCCGGCAGGGCTAGGGTACAAAATCTACAGCTAGTCACTTTGCCAAAAAAAGGGTCATTTTTCACTCCAAAACCACGTTGCGTTTTGCGCCGTTTCCTGTCGCGGGCACTAGGCCGACCCGCACAAGTGAGGTACCATTTTTCTCGTAGGACTTTGGGGAACGCGGGGTGGGTGGAAATTTGTGGATCCACGCAGATTCCAGAACTTCCCATCACAGAAATGTGGGGAAAATGTGTTTTTTTTGTCAATTTTTTACGTTTGCAAGGGATTCTGGGTAACAGACCATGGTGGGAGGCAGTCAAGTCACCCCATCCTGGATTCCCCTGGGTGTCTAGTTTTCAAAAATGTATAGGTTTGCTAGGTTTCCCTAGGTGCCGGCAGGGCTAGGGTACAAAATCTACAGCTAGTCACTTTGCCAAAAAAAGGGTCATTTTTCACTCCAAAACCACGTTGCGTTTTGCGCCGTTTCCTGTCGCGGGCACTAGGCCGACCCGCACAAGTGAGGTACCATTTTTCTCGTAGGACTTTGGGGAACGCGGGGTGGGTGGAAATTTGTGGATCCACGCAGATTCCAGAACTTTCCATCACAGAAATGTGGGGAAAATGTGTTTTTTTTGTCAATTTTTTACGTTTGCTAGGGATTCTGGGTAACAGACCATGGTGGGAGGCAGTCAAGTCACCCCATCCTGGATTCCCCTGGGTGTCTAGTTTTCAGAAATGTATAGGTTTGCTAGGTTTCCCTAGGTGCCGGCAGGGCTAGGGTACAAAATCTACAGCTAGTCACTTTGCCAAAAAAAGGGTCATTTTTCACTCCAAAACCACGTTGCGTTTTGCGCCGTTTCCTGTCGCGGGCACTAGGCCGACCCGCACAAGTGAGGTACCATTTTTCTCGTAGGACTTTGGGGAACGCGGGGTGGGTGGAAATTTGTGGATCCACGCAGATTCCAGAACTTTCCATCACAGAAATGTGGGGAAAATGTGTTTTTTTTGTCAATTTTTTACGTTTGCAAGGGATTCTGGGTAACAGACCATGGTGGGAGGCAGTCAAGTCACCCCATCCTGGATTCCCCTGGGTGTCTAGTTTTCAGAAATGTATAGCTTTGCTAGGTTTCCCTAGGTGCCGGCAGGGCTAGGGTACAAAATCTACAGCTAGTCACTTTGCCAAAAAAAGGGTCATTTTTCACTCCAAAACCACGTTGCGTTTTGCGCCGTTTCCTGTCGCGGGCACTAGGCCGACCCGCACAAGTGAGGTACCATTTTTCTCGTAGGACTTTGGGGAACGCGGGGTGGGTGGAAATTTGTGGATCCACGCAGATTCCAGAACTTTCCATCACAGAAATGTGGGGAAAATGTGTTTTTTTTGTCAATTTTTTACGTTTGCAAGGGATTCTGGGTAACAGACCATGGTGGGAGGCAGTCAAGTCACCCCATCCTGGATTCCCCTGGGTGTCTAGTTTTCAGAAATGTATAGGTTTGCTAGGTTTCCCTAGGTGCCGGCAGGGCTAGGGTACAAAATCTACAGCTAGTCACTTTGCCAAAAAAAGGGTCATTTTTCACTCCAAAACCACGTTGCGTTTTGCGCCGTTTCCTGTCGCGGGCACTAGGCCGACCCGCACAAGTGAGGTACCATTTTTCTCGTAGGACTTTGGGGAACGCGGGGTGGGTGGAAATTTGTGGATCCACGCAGATTCCAGAACTTTCCATCACAGAAATGTGGGGAAAATGTGTTTTTTTTGTCAATTTTTTACGTTTGCAAGGGATTCTGGGTAAGAGACCATGGTGGGAGGCAGTCATGTCACCCCATCCTGGATTCCCCTGGGTGTCTAGTTTTCAGAAATGTATAGGTTTGCTAGATTTCCCTAGGTGCCGGCAGGGCTAGGGTACAAAATCTACAGCTAGTCACTTTGCCAAAAAAAGGGTCATTTTTCACTCCAAAACCACGTTGCGTTTTGCGCCGTTTCCTGTCGCGGGCACTAGGCCGACCCGCACAAGTGAGGTACCATTTTTCTCGTAGGACTTTGGGGAACGCGGGGTGGGTGGAAATTTGTGGATCCACGCAGATTCCAGAACTTTCCATCACAGAAATGTGGGGAAAATGTGTTTTTTTTGTCAATTTTTTACGTTTGCAAGGGATTCTGGGTAACAGACCATGGTGGGAGGCAGTCAAGTCACCCCATCCTGGATTCCCCTGGGTGTCTAGTTTTCAGAAATGTATAGGTTTGCTAGGTTTCCCTAGGTGCCGGCAGGGCTAGGGTACAAAATCTACAGCTAGTCACTTTGCCAAAAAAAGGGTCATTTTTCACTCCAAAACCATGTTGCGTTTTGCGCCGTTTCCTGTCGCGGGCACTAGGCCGACCCGCACAAGTGAGGTACCATTTTTCTCGTAGGACTTTGGGGAACGCGGGGTGGGTGGAAATTTGTGGATCCACGCAGATTCCAGAACTTTCCATCACAGAAATGTGGGGAAAATGTGTTTTTTTTGTCAATTTTTTACGTTTGCAAGGGATTCTGGGTAACAGACCATGGTGGGAGGCAGTCAAGTCACCCCATCCTGGATTCCCCTGGGTGTCTAGTTTTCAGAAATGTATAGGTTTGCTAGGTTTCCCTAGGTGCCGGCAGGGCTAGGGTACAAAATCTACAGCTAGTCACTTTGCCAAAAAAAGGGTCATTTTTCACTCCAAAACCACGTTGCGTTTTGCGCCGTTTCCTGTCGCGGGCACTAGGCCGACCCGCACAAGTGAGGTACCATTTTTCTCGTAGGACTTTGGGGAACGCGGGGTGGGTGGAAATTTGTGGATCCACGCAGATTCCAGAACTTTCCATCACAGAAATGTGGGGAAAATGTGTTTTTTTTGTCAATTTTTTACGTTTGCAAGGGATTCTGGGTAACAGACCATGGTGGGAGGCAGTCAAGTCACCCCATCCTGGATTCCCCTGGGTGTCTAGTTTTCAGAAATGTATAGGTTTGCTAGGTTTCCCTAGGTGCCGGCAGGGCTAGGGTACAAAATCTACAGCTAGTCACTTTGCCAAAAAAAGGGTCATTTTTCACTCCAAAACCACGTTGCGTTTTGCGCCGTTTCCTGTCGCGGGCACTAGGCCGACCCGCACAAGTGAGGTACCATTTTTCTCGTAGGACTTTGGGGAACGCGGGGTGGGTGGAAATTTGTGGATCCACGCAGATTCCAGAACTTTGCATCACAGAAATGTGGGGAAAATGTGGTTTTTTTTTCAATTTTTTACGTTTGCAAGGGATTCTGGGTAACAGACCATGGTGGGAGGCAGTCAAGTCACCCCATCCTGGATTCCCCTGGGTGTCTAGTTTTCAGAAATGTATAGGTTTGCTAGGTTTCCCTAGGTGCCGGCAGGGCTAGGGTACAAAATCTACAGCTAGTCACTTTGCCAAAAAAAGGGTCATTTTTCACTCCAAAACCACGTTGCGTTTTGCGCCGTTTCCTGTCGCGGGCACTAGGCCGACCCGCACAAGTGAGGTACCATTTTTCTCGTAGGACTTTGGGGAACACGGGGTGGGTGGAAATTTGTGGATCCACGCAGATTCCAGAACTTTGCATCACAGAAATGTGGGGAAAATGTGGTTTTTTTTTCAATTTTTTACGTTTGCAAGGGATTCTGGGTAACAGACCATGGTGGGAGGCAGTCAAGTCACCCCATCCTGGATTCCCCTGGGTGTCTAGTTTTCAAAAATGTATAGGTTTGCTAGGTTTCCCTAGGTGCCGGCAGGGCTAGGGTTCAAAAACTACAGCTAGACTCTTTGCAAAAAAAGTGTAAATTTTCAGTGTGAAAATGTGGTGTGTTCACCTTAGGTTTTGAGCCACTTCCTGTCGTGGGCACTATGCCTACCCACACAAGTGAGGTACCATTTTTCTCGGGAGACTTAGGGTAGTTCAAATTTGTAAAGCAACTGTTATTACCTGTTGATTTTTGATGCATTTCTCCCTTCCAAATGAAAGACATTGTGTAAAAAAAAAGTCATTTTGAAAAATGACCAATAATTGTCATGCAAATATGAGTATTCCCAATTTCGAAAATGTGCAAATATGCACTGTTTCTGAACTCTGTAATTTGTTCCCATTTCAGAAATACATAGGTGACTTTCATACCGATTTTTCCAAGTATACATTTTCCCACAATAATTGCTATATACCCGGACCAAAAAAAAAAAACATTACAAAATGCTGCTCATTTTTCTACTCTGGGTTCGTTGGGCTCTTGATGAACCTACAAGTCCTATATGTCCACACAACCAGGAAGGTCTACCGGATGTAACGGTACATTGCTTTCAAAGAGATGTCATAATTCGAAGAAGTTACAGGTAAAAACGTTGACTCAAGAGGCTGCTTTTTTCAACAAATTTTTAATTTCTCCTATATTTGCCTGTAAATTTCTATAAAGAAACCTTGATGGATCTACGCAAATGACCCCTTGCTGAATTCAGAATTTTGTCTACTTTTCAAAAATGTATAGCTTTCCAGGATCCATTATTGTTTTGTTACCCTTTTCTACCGTTAACTGGAAGGAGGTTGAAAGCACAAAAAATAGCAAAAATAGGGTATGTCCCAGAAAAATGCCAAAACTGTGTAAAAAATTTTGGTTTTCTAACAAAAGTCTGTCATTCCCTAAAAGCTGGAGAAATTGTGATTTCAGCCCCACAAACCCTTTTTTGATACCATTTGCAGAGAAAAACCCAGAAGCTTTCATTTGCAGCCCGTTTTTCACATTTTTCACAAAAAAAAAAAAGAATTGCTGTATTTTGACTAATTTCTGTGACCCCTCTAGGAGAATCCACAAACCCTGGGTACCTTTAGAATCCCCAAGATGTTGGAAGAAAAGGACGCAAATTTGGCGTGGATACCTAATGTGGTCAAAAAGTTACAGGGGCCTAAGCGCGCACTACCTCAAATAGCCCAAAAAGGGCTTAGCACAGGAGGGGAAAAGGCCTAGCAGCGAAGGGGTTAATACGCACGCACACCAAGCCATTCAAAGGGGATTCGACACAAATTTGACCAAACTATGCAAGAAACCCCCCTCACGGTTAATAAAACACACATCCACCGCCGGATGTGTAATACTTTTTATTTTACTCTCTGGAAAGGAGACTGTGGAAATGTGGATTTTCCTGGTCAGTTATGTCCCCTATCTTGGACCCCAACGGTTCTATGTGCATGTCACAAGTACATGTATGTTCCCTCCAGTTCCAGTTTTGATGACGCAAACACATGTGCGTCCACCGTCAACATGTCCTCTGTCAGATCCGCCATGAATGGGCTGGATATTCGCTTCCTAAGTATGAAAGGCCACCGACTTTATATGGCTCAGTTACTCCATTTTTACAGTTCAGGCGAGTAGGCCCGATTCTGTCCTCAAGCCTTTCCCTGCTCTCTGCCTCTGACAGCTTCAGCTTGAGCTCGCATCTGTATCCATGAACTTTGTCCTACTCCCTGTGCGGCTAACGGTGCCTGCCTCGGCCAGTTTTGCCTGCCTGCCAAGAAACTGTATTTCACCTTCGAATTATCTGCTTCCCCCTCAGCCGATGCATTCCTGCCTAGTAGTTTAAGTAAACATTCTTCCAGTTACCAAGCAAAAGGCCCGGCTTCTCTGTCTTCATGCAAGTAATTCATAGCCCCGTTACCATGGAATATTCCTACCCCCTCGCATTTAGTGTAGACACTTAGACGCTTGTACATGCACGCACAGTCAGTATAGAATAGATTTTGTCCGAGAGCCCTTCCCTTGTGGATAACACAGTTCTTTAAACATAGGATATTAGATATGATTTGGGATTAGGTTGACATAACCCCAGACTTTTGTCTCCACATGTAGAGCTAAATGTCAAGTCCCTTTCTCCCTCTAGTTGCACGTCTATCACACGTCATGCTGCTGCGCGCGCATCTCTGCCAAGTATTTCTGCTGACATTGCGAAATCATCTCCAGGTATCCACCCACACATGACAATTTACCCATTATCATCAAGTGGACGCCCACATGGACGCCCACCTTCACGCCTACTTACACGCCCACATGCTCTTATCTCATTCTCTCTTGCTCTCTTGCTTACGTACAATTGAGAAATGTATATATACTGTACTCTGTGAATAATGTTTTGAGAATATTGAGAATACTTTTCAGCCCCGTCCAGATCCTTTTTTGGTGATGGAGATATTCTCCCTTTGACTCGAGTTATTGGAATAAAGCCCTTTATGAATCTGATACCACAGACTCAGCCTCTTGCTTTATGCATGATCTTATTGATAATATAAAAGTCTGAGAGCGTAATATTTTATTTACCACAGAATGGCGCCCGAACAGTTTAATCTCTTTCCCCACACGCCGGAGATGAAGGTCCAGTTTTGCCCCCTTCCATAGCCGTGATGGACTTCAAGCGCGCACGTCGCGGGTTTTCCCGCCAACTCCCTCAGGCCAATGAAGGGGACAGACTGCGACCAGGCATCCATACGAGGCGGTGAGGAACGCAGATTGTCTACCCAGAGCCCACCTGCGAGAGAGCTGTGTCCGAGGTATACAGAGGCCCACCAGGTTTTCGAAGTCCCGATGTCCAGAGGGTCCGATGTCCGCAGTCGTCGAGTCCAGTCCATTCTCCGAGGCCTTCCGTTTCAAGGAGCTACCCGGTGAGTACCATCGCCGGGGAGGCGTGTTGACGCGCACATAGGTTGTGCCGGTCAAGACGGATTTGGGTACACAAATCCGGTCTGCACTGTTTAGCAGTGTATATGTACTGTTTAGCAGTATATCAAGTATTCCGAAGTATCTAGTTATTGTCAAGAATTCTGCTTGGTGATTAGTTATGCAGACTGTCATCATTGTTGGTCATTTTTAAAGGTTAAAATGTTTTATGTTCAATGTTTAATGTGTTAAAATGTCCTGCATATTGTGGTATGAATGATTGTTCATTATTGTGCTTTTTGTATTAAGTGTGTTCAAGACCAGGTGTCAGATCAGTTGTCAATATGCCGCTCTTTTCGAAGTTAAGACAGATTACTACTAGAAAAGGGGTGCTTGAAGAAGCAGTTCCTATTCCTCCTAGGGACACTCCAGGGCACTTTATGTATCACAAGCATGGCTTAGACGCCATATTATTCCTTGATCTATGGGTGGACTACACCAAAGAGTTACCAGAAAGTCAGAGATGGCCCGTAGCTGGGACCTGGGATGCCGAATGTATCATGAAAGTCGAAGAAGAGTTGTGGAAGAGGAAAGCTAGCCAGTCACAGAAAGACGCTGTTGAATTATGGCGTAAAGAATAGCATAGACGCACAGAGAAAGCGCTCAGAAAAATAGAGAAAAAGTAGGGAGGATTCAGACAAAGCCCGAGAAAGCGTATTAGTTGAGGAAGGTATCTGAGTAAAAGCAGAACAAGTAGACGGACAACGAAACACTCTTATGAAAGAGAAAATGTAGACCAGCTTGGAAGGATGCCATTGAGTTTTTGGCGCAAGGCGTCACATAGAAGGTCAGAGTAAGTGTTTCACGAAGCAGAGAGAAGTGGACTGGTGTCTGGAAAAGCCAAGGATGAGATGTTACAGGAGGAATTAGAGCTGGTAAAATGAGCGCAGGCTGACAGAAAAAGAAATACTGACGTTGCTGGTATTTATCCCGTCCTTTCAGAGGACCTAGCAAGAGTGGCCCCAGTAAAAAGACCAGTTATAATACATATATTAATTACATAGTAGCCCAAAGGTTCTTGAGCCCCCCACCAAATGAACAGCGCATAGCTGGTGTTTACATGGTCCAACATTTGACTACGTTGTCAATAGGAAATTGAGAGGGGTGCAGCTAGAGAAGGAGCAACTCCTGTGATTTGATGAAACCCCTAATGTACAAAGTGTTAACGAAAAATAATTAGTGACAAGTTTAGCTTGGAAAAAGAATTGTGGGTATTTCGAATTTGCAAATTTTTCATGAATACAGGTTTGTGTTCTTGATGGTCCAGTGAGCCAATGTGCTGGGTCAAGTCAGTAAGATTATGACCCCCTGAGTGCAAATTGTATGTAAAAATAATTTTTCAATTGAGCGAATTATTGCAGTTTTTATGGAATTGAGTAGTCTTTTTGTCTTTGACAGCTTCAGAGTGAGGAGAAGGTGGGGGCCGTGTAGAGCAGAATGTGATACAGAAATCGGAGACAGATTCTGACCTTGTAGCCAGTGTAGGTGGGGGCCGATGAGAGGAGCAGAACAGGGCACTGCTTAGAAGGCTTCTCTGACATCGCATCTGTGTAATGCCTGCAGCTGGAGAGCCTTGGGGCCAGGAGTAGGAAAAACAAAAAAAAGATGGCTGGCAGCCCAGGCTCAGGCCGCGCTGAGGGGCTATTTTTAACTTCTCTGATAAGACAGGGCAGCTGAGAAATGTAAGTCGAGAAAGATTCCCTTGTTCTATTCTGTGCAAAACAAGTGCCCCGAGGAAATGTCTATGGAGAAGATTTGTTTTATTTTTTAGCAATTGTTATATTGCTTCTGGTCAGAAAGTAAAATGTTGCTCTTGTTTGGAATTTTAAGGGCTATGTGCCTATATAAAAACGATTTTCAAATTCAGACATTTTTGAATTGTGGCCACAAGCTGCCACCAGTTGCATTGGATAAATGATCCAGTGGTTACGGGTCTGTGAGGAAAGATGTGAGATGCATCTTCGACTAGGACATGAGGGTACATTGTGTACAAAGAAGCATAGCACATTTTTATAAAAAAAAAAAAAAAAAAAAAAAAAAAGAGACAGGTTCGTGTGTTCGTCATTTTTTGATTATTGTTGCTGATCCTGTGTGTCAGACTTGACGCGGTCATCATTGGGATGACCCACTGCCAGATGGGGTTGTATAGGGCAGGTAAATAAGTTATTGATTATAAGCCTGACAAATTAAGCAGGCCAGAATGTTCGCATCTGAGCTGTAGGTACTGTAATTACGCATCGCTGCTCATTTATATATGTTAGTGTAATTATCTATGCTTTCTGTGCCCGGTATACTGATGGCTTGGCACAATTACTAAATTTCACAGACATGATAGTACCATTATCATGCTGTCAAAATAGCAGACAACACGTTATCAGTGTATGTCTAATTGGTGTTGGAGATGAATGAAACAAAAGAAAAAGGCTATGCAAGACTAAAATATTTTTCACATAACTGCCTTTCTCTTATAGACAGGCAGCCTCGGTCATATGTTTCCAGATTGGACATTAAGGAACAATTATGATCTGTGCACTTGCATCTTAACTCTTGAAGGCCTGTTTTAAATAAGGACTGCCACCACAGAGTGACAAATAAGGCTCGGTATTTAGGGTAATGAGAAAATATCTGACAGGATTTCCTTTTTAAAGTTTGCTTTAGTAAGCTCATTCTTGTGAGTGGTGGCCCCAAAAGTTGACTTGTTTTTGAATTAGGCTATTTATTGTATAGGTGGAAATTATTGCACATTGACTGATTTCTTTAGCAGATAAATTATTAATTATCAACATTAACAACTGTTCTTAAACTTGGTTTTCCGAATATTTAGGTAATTTAGCATTCCTATTAGGGCCTCCTAGCATTAATATTGACTTCAGGTTGGTGTAGGTTCATGTAATAGGGACATTTGCATATGAGATGTCATTTGGCCAGCTTATGAGCTAACACAATGAGGTTTGTACATTAATTTGAAGGATTTCTCGCCGTTTCACATACGCTGTGTATCTCCTATAATTTTGCTTACGCCCAGTAGCTACACACAGGGATTAATAGTGTTGACAAGACACAGGGTTTGATAGTGTTTGACAGCAGTGAAATCTGTTTCAGATTTCCTCCTGTCAAAAAGGGGGGGAAGGAGGAGAATATTGGCTTTCTGCTGGCCCCTGAGGAGGTTCGCTTCCCGCTAGCCCCTTAAGAAATTAAGCCCCTTAGAAATTAGCCCCCTTAGAAATTAAGCCAAGGAAATAGGTATGGTGTTTTCCCCTTTTTCTCATGTTTTATTGTGATCTTTCAGGGGAATTAGTCCAAGCCCCTAATACAGCTTCTACTAAAGTCCTCCCTTGGACACAAGAACACACTGTGGCATTTGAAGAATTAAAGAGAGCTTTATGTCAAGCACCAGTTTTAGCAAACCCTGATTACAACAAATCGTTTAAGTTTTTGTGACAGAGCGGGATGGAACAGCACTATCTGTCCTAACACAAGATCATGCAGGAAAACACGAGCCCTGTGCTTATCTTTCTAGTACATTAGACCCAGTAGCACAGGCTTTGCCTGCGTGCCTAAAATCAGTTGCAGCAACGGCCTTAGCCATAAGACAAAGTGACTTGATAGTGCTGGGCCACCCTCTGACAGTACAAGTACCACACGCAGTAGAGGTTCTCTTGAACCGGACACAAACACGACACCTGACTGTAGCTAGACTGACAGGCTATGAGCCAACGTTATTTCAACCACACATAGAGATCAGACGATGCAACATACTGAATCCTGCTACCCTTTTGCCCTCCAGTACAGAAAGCGTTTCACCACACAACTGTGTTGAAGTAATACATACCGTGACTAAACCAAGACAAGACTTGACAGATGTTGCACTCCCAGACCCCGACCTAACACTATATGTTGACGGCTCATGCATGAGGACAGGGGCGGGAGAATTAGTGGCAGCATATGCAGTGACTGCTGATACTGTAATAATAGAGACTAAAAGAATAGACATATTGTCAGCACAAGCAGCAGAGCTCATCGCCCTGACACAAGCGTGCATAAGAGCTAAGCACCTGAGAGTAAACATTTACACCGATTCTCTGGCGAGAAAGAGGTTTCTTGACCTCTCATGGGGCCAAGATACAGCATGGCCCCCATATTCAAGCCCTTCTGGAAGCGATACATTTACTAACAGCCATAGCTATCCTAAAATGTAAAGCACATACTAGAGCCACAGATCCCATTTCCCAAGGCAATGATCTGGCAGACCGAACTGCTAAACAGACAGCTCAGACCCCACTAGACATGACAAAGTTACAGGTTCAATAAGTGTCCAAAGCCATGACAGTTAGGGATCCTTCCAAGGATGTACAAGACATACAGACACATGCTACTATGGACAAATTAAAGAAATGGTCGGAACAAGGAGGGGTACTGACTGATCAGGGT